>NC_088299.1:8230340-8387407 GCF_032854445.1 Liolophura sinensis
AATAGATTTATTTATTTATTTATTTGATTGGTGTTTTATGCCGTACTCAAGGAATATTTCACTTATACGACGGCGGCCAGCATTACGGTGGGTGGAAACCGGGCAGAGCCCGGGGGAAACCCACGGCCATCCGCAGGTTGCTGACAAACCTTCCCACGTACGGCCATAGAGGAAGCCAGCATGAGCTGGACTTGAACTCACAGCGACCACATTGGTGAGAGACTCCTGGGTCATTACGCTGCGCTAGCGCGCTAACCAACTGGGCCACAGAGGCCCCCTAAAGTATAATAGACCAGCCAGGTTAATAAAATACTATATATTGAACTTCAATACTTAAAGTCGTGTTATGTTGAACAAGAGTTCTGATAATATCACCTATCAGCTCCTAGGTATTGCAGCTAGCAGTAAACTGTATATGTATTTTATTTGCTACATCAACATGCAGTGGTGAGATTTGCCGTGGTGTGTGTGTGCTACTGGTTGCTTCCCACAGACAACGATATGCTCATGTTCTGATCCTACCCTCTGCTTAGAATTAGCTTCCTCCCAATTTCACACATAGGTCCTCGGGTTTTATTCGTCTAAATGGAAGACCTATTTTTATCTGGCTGTGAGTCTACAACTACAGATTGGTCTCTAGTGTTTTCTAAGTCTGACTGCTCTTGGCAGGCTCATGCAGTGTGATTCATGTACATGTTATTGCACAAGTGCGTTGTACTAGATAAATTGCTGAACAACAAGCACATTTGCACATTCTTGTGGATGTTTTTTTGTTAAGCAGAACTGATTTCCTCCTTTGACATGTGATGTGATGATTGTATGGGATACTTTTTACTCCCAAATTGAATAACGAACAGCATTAGGAAGATTGGAATATTTCTTTTATTTTCACTGGATTTTTGTAATAATTTTTTGTAAATGGCTGAACAGTCTTTGAAACTGGCTTTTTGTTCAGCAGCCAAAGTTCTGTAGATCATGCTGTGATCATGTTGAGAAACACTCAACTTCTTTGTGTAACACATTTTTATTGGTTTGAAAATGAAGGCTGGCTTTCTCCTATGTGAGAATGTCTGCCAGCGACCTGCGGATGGTTGTGGGTTTTCACAGGGCTCTGCCCGGTTTCCTCCTACCATAATGCTGGGTCGCCGTCTTAGAAGTGAAATATTCTTGAGTACAGTACAACACCAATCAAATAAATAAATAAATGTATACAAAATGTACAATTATACGATTTACTATTGGAATACATGTTTAGATATGCAATTAATTTTAAAGCATGTATATGTTATGCAATTAATTTTAAAGCATGTATATGTTATGCAATATATATTATAAAATCAAGGTTACTCTAATTCCTCAACCTTTTTCATATAAAAGACCAATTTTTCAGTGCAGTTTATGTATAATTTTGGTTTGATTTTGGAGACAATACTACATTGGTTGGATTGGCCAGTTTCAGGACTTCACAAAAAGTATAATTATAGCAGTCAACACAGAATAAAGCCTTAAAGAATATGCTTGAATAAACACCTTGCAAACATGTGAAAAAGTTGAAGAATTACAGTGTCAGTAAAGATTTTTGTTGGTGATGTTAAACCCAACTGGATCTCCAAAAAAAGAGCCTTAAGCTGTCAGTTTATATTGGAATTTTGATGCATTTTTTTTTAAAATTTTTCTCCCAATCAGTTTTTCTATAAAATCTCTACTGACCTATCCTCTTGTACCCCAGCATAAATTTAAGGATGTTTGTGAGCATTGCTTGCATGTTGATATGTGTAGGTACTTTTGTATCTTGAACTAGATTATAAATAGACCTTACAGTTCCTTTCACTCAGTGCTGTTTATTTTCCTAAAGGATGGGTTATATATCCAGGCATAGTTAGTTAAGCTAACTGAGATATACATGTAAAGCAACAAAGCTTGTCCCAATGTCATGCCTGCCTGGTACTTGTCATTCACAGCTCTGTTGTTTATACATCACTTCAGATTAGATGTAGTATATCATGAAAAAAAAAGAAAAAAGAACTGTATCTTAATATTCACAAGGCAAAGTAATTTTGTCCTGTATTTTTTCTGTGTGGCCTTTAATAGAAATGTAGACAAATTCTGACATGTTTATGTGGATAGTCAAATTTCTGAGTGGCATGAATTCATCTGAGAGTTAACCATATGTCAGCAGCTGACATAGCTCAGTACCGTCACTTCTTGGCTCATCTGCTTTGCATGTCAGTGAAACTAGTGTTTGGTAGCAGCCTTTAGTTAATTGGTACATTAGTTCCCTACTGAGTACCAGAGTCAGCTGAGGTGGGGTGGGGGTGGGTGTGGGGTGTGATTCACAGTAGTTTTAATAATACATCACATCATCAGTTTATCTTAAGGAAGCAGTGCCCTTAAGGAAATGACAAGTCTTACGACTTTTTGTGACTTTCATTTCTGACAAACTTGTGGGCATTATGCAATCAGCAGTTAGCTTGATGTCAGAAGTTATACAGCATGATAGTATTGGGGGTAGGGCAGTGAATATCACGGAATTGGATCATTATGGCTGGAAGAATGCTTCTACTTGTTGCTGGGTTGAAATAACGCTGTGGGGCTGTGTTCGCTCTTTGTCGACATGAGTGACTTCCGTCATTGATATTATTTGTTTGATAGTATCCTGTCAACAACCTACTTGATTGTGACGCATAAAGAGTTCGTGACACATTTTATGGTCTCTTGCGGCTTTTAACCTTCAGCATTCCAAAGACATGCAAACTTCCATCATATGACAGATGCTGCGAGTCAAAATGCACTCCAACCAAATTCGTGGGCAGGTCCCACAGAAGGCCTGTATCGTTTTGGTGTGTAATTTTAAGGATTATCATGTCGTGAACGGATTTGCCGTATTCCTTATTCATTCACATTTATACAATCATGTTTGCGAGAAAATGAAGATTATGCTGTCAAACTCTATGTAGTGACCCAGAAGCCTCTCACCAATCCGGTCACTGTGAGTTCAAGACCAGCTCATGCTGCCTCCCTCTCTGGCCGTACGTGGGAGGGTCTGCCAGCAACCTGCGGATGATTGTGGGTTTCCTCCGGGCTCTGCCCAGTTTCCACCCACCATAATGCTGGCCACCATCGTATAAGTATTCTTGAGTACGGCGTACAACACCAATCAAAAAAAAAATAAAAAATCAAACTCTGTGTGCCACACTTTTACGCTCCTGAAATACAGTCATGCTCACATATTTTGTTTAATTTAGCTGTTCAAATCAAGTTCCTGGTGTTCATCGAGAGCCGTGGTGAGCACACTGCCTCTCCGAAACCAAAACAAGGCCTGATGTAGCATTTTACAACATACCCTGTGTATTACAGCAAATGATAATACTGTGCATTCAAAGTCATGTGAGAGGGAATCCCTGACATCCTGTTTCGTTTATCAAATATAGATTTTATGTGCATGTACATACGTGTGTGGCTGTTTTCAAAAATAGGTACAAAAGCCAAAAATATTGACCTGTGCAAACAAACATGTTGAAAGCAGGAAGCTATTAATTAGTGGATTGATAATGTTGTTGTGTAATTGAAATGTGTGGGAGTAGGAAGTTTGTGCACAAAATTGTCACAGTATACATGTATCGTTGTATACATGTGATTGTGTGTTGAATTTTAAGAGGCTATACCCGAGATTTTGGGCCAAAAAAGTTCATATTCACTAATCAAATAAGATTTCTGTGTTAACTAAGAATAGCTCAGATTATTGCCTTTCACTATCAGCCTTGTTTCTGTACTATTTATAGTTATAAAAGATAAAAGAAAAGTTATAATGTGACCTACTTGATAAATTTTCTCATTGGATTTGCAGTGATGATTTTTTGGTCAAAAATCTCAATATAGCTACCTTTAATAGAAGTACATGAAGGTTATCAGAGGCAAAAGCACACATTTACATGACGTGTTAGACAGGTGAGATTAACTAGCATTTTAGTTGGTCATATAACATTACAGGTGAGCGCAGGTTTTTGCTGGATATTTCCAGATTTCTATGGTATGAGAATTTATTTAACTGTGTACATATACTAAAGTATACATAGTAAATGTGCAATTTCTTGACATCTATAACTATTTTCCATCACTTTTCCGTATTGAAGAATTCTTTACAGATTTTGGTATTTTGTTCTATAATTCTCACGATGTTAATAACTTGTAAATTAACTCATCTACTTCTGGACAGTTTGATTTATTGACTGTGTGAGTGCTGTCATTTAAATCAAAACTGCCTTGCAAATGTAAGTGTGCAGATAATGATTACCATCATCATGTATTTATTTATTTATTTGATTGGTGTTTTATGCCGTACTCAAGAATATTTCACTTATACAACGGCGGCCAGCATTATGGTGGGTGGAAACCGGGCAGAGCCCGGGGGAAACCCACGACCATCCGCAGGTTGCTGGCAGACCTTCCCACTTACGGCCGGAGAGGAAGTCAGCATGAGCTGGACTTGAACTCACAGCAACCGCATTGGTGAGAGGCTCCTGGGTCATTACGCTGCGCTAGCGCGCTAACCGACTGAGCCACGGAGGCCCCCCATCATCATTTAGAAAGAATATCTGGCTGAACACAATGATACTAGAGAAGAGTACGGCGTTAAACCCCAAATTGTACTACTGCCCTATTTCCTCAACCATTTTACATATGAAAGAGCATCTTTCAGCCCCATTTATGCACATTCTTAATTTGATTTTGGAGACAAAACTACACTGGTTGGGTTTGCTAATTTCAGGGCTTCACAAATCTGTAATTTTACAGAATAATGTCCTTAAATAAACATCTTGCAAGCATACAAAAATGTTGAAAAATTACAGTATGTACATGTGTAGTACCATTTGAAGTAGTGTAGTAGTGTATATCAAAATTGCATGGATTTAAATATCCAGTTAATACATGTATATAGTTCGCACATTTATCCATCCTCACACATGAAATATTGTTGTATCCCATATGTGGACTCTGGGCTGTCTCATCTTGTTTGAAGGTAGGACAGGTGTGATGAGTGAGTCAGTTCTTGATAAAAGGGGGCGGGGTCATGTGTATCTAGTGCATCTGGTGTATATAGATGCTACATCAGTATTAAAACATGACATGTATATGAAGGCACACATCATGTGGGTGATATGTGGGTGATGTGTGGGAGCCGTCTGCCGTATGACTCTGACCTGGATACTACTGGCTGCGTCTGCCAAGTAATTTCATTCAGATGTTGATTAATGTCACAGGTGGATGAATTGAAGTGATGCAAGAGAGATTACCTGTAACCTGTAAGTCTATGTGCGTATCCAACAGGGATCATACCTTGACAGATTATTAAGCATCTTTAGCAGTAGGTAGGTGTACCCAGCTGGACATGTGTGTCCTTCGATCACTGTAAAGTAAGGATCCCTGGATTTATCTATTCCTGAAAATCCACATTTACCGTTATTTCTTAAATGTCAATTTCTCATGTGTTTCATTAGTATAACATTCATATTTTGACACCTGACAGAATTATCAGAAATTGACAATTTACACAAATGTATCTGAAATTTAGGTTGTTTACTCTGATATATATATATATATATATATATATATATATATATATATATATATATATATATATATACATGCAGTATGTGGGAAGGCCTTCTAGCAACCTCTGGATGATCGTGGATTTTCCTCAGTGATCGTGGATGTCCCTGAAGATCAGCCCGATTTCTTCACATTAATGCACACCATCCTTGTACAGGTGATTTATTCTGATTAAAGTGTGAAACTCCAGTCAGATAAATTATTTAAATAAATAAAATATACACTGAAACGTTTTGAATGCAAATTCTTTCTGGAGTTAAATCAGTTCAGCCTATAAATGTTTAAAATTTAAATGTTTCATTGTGTATCTTTTTTCTGTGTAGTGATTATTGAGTAAGAAAGAGGCATGAGTTAGATACATATACCAGATATATCAAGTTTTGGAAGCAAATATTGCCGGTCTGAATCACATGTTTATTTCTATAATAAAATAATATTGTTTGATGAATGTCACTGATCAGTGTTGACACATGCATTGAAGTTAACAATGTATATGTGTGTGATATGTACGGTACATGAACACATCAGATTGTGGGTGAACAAGAAGCTGGTTAGCATCAGTGAAGAGAACTAGACAGTATTGACAGTATTATTTTATAGAGACTAAATATGTCTAAATTTCCTAAATATGTCTAAGAGCAATGTCTAATGCATAATACTTTGATTTACATTATGACCATAAATTTAGGTTTTACTTTGTAAATTTAAAATATTTTCTCTCTAAATGTGGAAATAATAACATTTTTGTACAATGTGAAATCAAACCCTGTGAACTTACTCTGAGGAAAAAAAAAAAAAAAAGGAAATATGATCAACACCAGGACTTAGTTGGCAAAGGTCTCTGGCTGACAAGATTGAGATAAATATAATATGAATCATTTAAAAGTCTTCATTCAGTGTGTGCTCTCCTCTCCCGGAGGTACAGATGTCAGATTGTTTTGATATGATGAACACAAGCACACATAGTGAGTTAACAAATCTCCAGTGCTGCCTCTGCAACTATAGACATGAAACTTGATTAATTCTTCAACTTTTAAGAGTCATATAATTTTATGGGGGTTTTTTTTTTTGCTTGCATTTTTATAATGTTTTTTTCATTTCCTCCAATTCGGGGCACTAGCTGTGTTTAAAATTGAGTGGTCCTCAGGGGATGTTTACTACTAAATTGTTGTGAATGTAAAAGACTTGCATATACTGTCAGATATTGACAGCTGGCTTCCTGAGTTGACACAGTTAGATTTTGGGATATTTTGTGGGAGTGTTTTTATAAATTTAATAGCACTGTTTATTGTTCATTACAATAAAAATCTTGTGTAACACCAGATGTGGTGTTCATATATTTGAATTCTGACATTTTATAGGCTTCTGAGCTCGGCCAATGGCAACTAAGGTCCAAGGTGGGCTGATTGTACATGTGTTAATTAAGCGTGTCATATCACAGAATTGTTACCATTATGCTCTGAATATATGCACAGATATGTGCAATGGACATTTGACAACGTTTCAGTATGTAATAGCTTTTCTGTATTTTCAAAAAACCTGTATCAAAGAAGGATATGATGTGTATTTTTGTAACTTATGACAATGTGTTACACTTGCATGTACATGTGGGTAGGGCCAATGACACATAATGATCAAAGCTGATATGAGTTTATGTTATTAAATCCTATCATACCCTCTGATGAGAAAGTTTTTACCTGTGTGCAGGGTTTTTCAATGGTTTACCGATAAAGTTTACTTTTTTTAGTGATACATTTTGTTTGATTCTGATTGGTTCATACATTTTTAGTTTCTTTTCGGAAAGACTTTATGCCTTTATGTGCTTCTGCAAGCCTTTCACCAGAGAGGTTACTGTGAGTTCAAGTCCAGCTCATGCTGACTTGCTCTCTGAACGTAAGTGGGAAGGTCTGCCAGCAACCTGCAGATGGCCGTGGGTTTTCCTCCCACCATAATTCTGACCGCCGTCGTACAAGTGAAATATCCACGAGTATGGCAAAAAAGGTTATGTTAAGTCTGAGCTTAGAATTGAACAATTGTTGAATCAAATGTTTTGATATAAAGACAGGATTTTATGCTGCCAGTACTATACATGTATGAACACGTACATGAAGGGAAGGGGAAATTCGTACTAATTTGGACTAATGGCTGTCTGTCAGGTTGACAAGACAGAGTTGCAAAACAGGAAGGGATTCAGTTTACAGGAGGGATGGGAACAGGCTTTAGTTATAGGAAGTACCAGGCAATAGTCATGGGTTAAAGTTACTTGAAACCACTCAGTGCTTGCACATGATGTGGTTTGCTGATAACAGTTTAAAGTTTTTCATCGTCAAAACTTCTGTGAGATGGATAGACTGGTTCAGAGAGTATGTATCCCTGTCTGGTTGTTATACGCCTATCTGATGTTTGGACAAATGGTATGAAGAATGGTAACTAAGTTGCATATTTGTTTTCAAGACTGCACTTGAAATGTGCAGGATGTTTGTTGAAATGATTTGCTTGCCTTTATAGATTTAAAACCTACAAATTTTGTTTCCATTGACATGCAGGAATTACTGCCTGCTGAATGTTCTTATGATATTGGCTTGTCATCATTCGTTGTGCCAGGCCTTATATAATATGTTTATTGTAGTTGGATACACTGTAAGGGTAATATTTAAGATGTCACCAAAAACATTTATTCAAATTCATAGATGGATACATAACATTATTTACTTGTGAGTTCAAGTCCAGCTCATTCTGGCTTCCTCTCCAGCCGTACGTGAGAAGGTCTGTCAGCAACCTGTGGATGGTCGTGGGTTTCCCCCGGGCTGTGCCCGGTTTCCACCCACCATAATGCTGGCCGCCGTCGTATAAGTGAAATATTCTTGAGTACGGCGTAAAACACCAATCAAAAAAAAAAAAAAAAAAAAAAAAAACATTATTTACTGATATATTTGTTATTACTGTTGCAATATAAATGGTAATTTTTTTGCTAAAGATATTTAATGACATAAATTGAACTAAAATCTCTCCAAGGACAATATTAGTTACACATTTTGCTTGGTGACGAGAGTTGTGGTTTGTTTTGGAAGTTTAGGATGAGCTTCTCAAAAATTCTAGTTTCAGCAACAATAATGATACATGTATTTTACGATATTTATTTACTTCTAGAAATGCACTTTTTAGGTGACAGTTTAGGTCATTTACTACAAAGTCATTATTATTGCATATGCTGAGTGTCTTCTACATTTTTTTTTCCCAGGTTACATACAGAAACAATGATGGATCTGATCCGGAATTCCACCCAAAACCTTTATGTTTGTGAAATGGCTGTCATGGGATGGATTGACTTGGTGACCGGTGATCTGGGCTGTGCCTAACCAATTCGTAGGACGTTTCATGCGGAATTCTGACTGTTGTGCCAACCAACTGAAGCTCATGATCAAGATGAAAGCCCTGCACTATTTCAACAGCTCTATTTCTAACAGTTTTGCGCTTTATATTGGAGAAAGTTTTCTCATTCTCACTCAGTGGATGGTCAGAGGATGAAATGAGTTTTGACTCAACGTGAGACTGTGCTTGTGACACTAGAGAACTTTTGAAACTGGGAAGCTGAACAAATTTTCCTCCATCTTTCTCCACATGTGCGAAGTTCACTTGGTTTTAAACAGTCATTTTCCTTGTGTTCCTGGACTCTTGGGATTGTGGACAAAACCTGTATTAGCCATAAATATTGCTGCTCCGAAAAAAACCCAGAGCTTGATAGTATATATTTTTCACGTAATATTTTTCTCTGGATTGTACTACCTGTTCTAGTCCAGGTATAAATTGGTTTATTTCATATTTTTGTAAAATTCTATACAGGAATTTCCATTTGGTTGTAAAGAACTGCAGGTCAGTACTTTTTATGAAATGTTAACTTCAGCTTAATTTTTCGTTATTTTGTACGATCATACACGTGTTAAGTAATATATGTTAAAGCTCACCAAGTGCAAGTTCCTTGTTAATAGAATTTTGAAAGCTGTGAAAACGGTTGTAATGGTTCCCAGTTGTAAGTTTATGTGTTTCCATGGACACAAGTTTTAAGACAATTTTGCAATTGAATTTGCGTACACTCATCACCAAATTGAGAAGGCAAGGTTTTAAAAAATGGAGAATATTCGGAGACATTTTCCTTTCACTGGGCAAACCAACAAAGGTCTTGCCAGTGCGGAGCGTTCATCTGTGTTTCATGTGGAGATGAAGCAAGAGGCAGACCGTTCTTGTGCCCCGGATGGTATCAGGTCAGAGGTCACCAACCAGCCAGCCAATCAGGGATCAGCAGAATCTGTACAGCAGCTTCTAGCCGGCTTTGTGCAATGCCTGTCCAAGTACCACAGTTCAGGCACCCAGTTACGACAGGAATTGGGACAAACCCTAAAGGGCACCCTATATCAACCCTTGGGGGCTATGTGTACTACTAAGTTGCCCCACAATATTTTTGACCGAAGAGCAGACTTCCTTCAATTGGCCAATGACATTCATGCACTGCTCACGGGACTGCAGGAGAATCCCCCCAAAACAGAGACCAGCCAACAGGTGAGTACAAAAATGGCTTGCACAGGTTACTGAAAGGGTTTAAAGGATATATACAAAAAGGTACTATACTGCGAAGAGGAGGGTGTTAAGGAAAATGAAGAAAGATATGCCAAAAAACAAAACAAAAATAATGTGATTAAATTTTTTTTTCATTTTTGAGACATATTGTGTATTTTATAATAATCCTGCTATTTTATGCATATTTTCTTTCGGGAATATTCAGAAATGATGTCGTGGATGAACATACTGGGAACATGGGACTTGCGCCCTCAATTCTGGCTGTACTACCTGCTGTCCTCCACTCTACAAAGTCGTTTTCACAGCCACCGTCACCATATTATGACATTAATATCTCATGGTTTTTGGACTCTTAACACACAGACTGCTAGAAGAGAGCATTCGTGATGCATTTAAATGTATAGAGCTTTGAAGACATTTGACAAATAGACCTTGAAACTTTTTCAGTATGGTATGCAGTTTTTTTCCACTTATAAACCTGACTCCCAGCAAAGTGAAACATTCTTGAGTATGAAGGGGGAAAATGTCAATCACATAATTAACTATACATAAACAACCCATTTAACCATATATAGATAACCTATTTAACCTTTCCAGGGGTTGGGAAAAATTGAAAGTGGAGCTGATGTGGATGTCATGTACATTTGAAAAGCTGTAGAAATGACTATTTTGGACACCATTTTTTTCATCCCTTTTCAAGGGTGATACATGTACTGATGTCGAGTGAGTGAGTGCTTGGGGTTTAACGTCGTACCGATGTCAAATGAACTAGAATAATGAACTTGAATAATGAACTTGGATTTTAGAGTTTGGGGAAAAAAAATTGAAGAGCTACATGTATAAAACCCAAAAGTACATAATCCAAGTCTGTAAATACATAGCAGGACAAGGACAGTGCCCTGCACCAAATAGCATTTTGACATAGGTCAGAGAACCAAACAGCCTTATAAATAACATGATTTTTATAACGCTCTTAATATTGTGAATAGCTGGAAGACCTGCCATTATGTCCTTCACCATCTTAAAAACTTATTTCTGGGCTTGTTAATCTGCAGGTGTATGATACGTACTTTATACAGACTGACAGCACATGAAGAGAATACAAAGCTCTGCATACGTGTACGTGTACATAAACAATTCCAGACATTATTGGGTATCATTTGTCTATATTTATGTATGGCCACAGACCCCCATTAATTTTCCATAAGCGACAGTCTTAACGTGTAACTCAGCCCCAAACATTCCGGTGCCAATAAGCTTTGGTCCATACCTGACCGAGCCTGTGAGAAAGAAGCCATTAAAATCTTGACATAGGTTGACTGTCAAAATCTGGACCTTTCTATGCCGGCAGCTGGCAGGGGTGCCTAGGAATGCCAGGAGAGGTCACTGGCAACCTCATCACCACCTATCTCCTTGTGTCCTCTCGCCCAGAATTTCAAACTTTCATCATTAAAACTCATACCTGCCCAAAGCTTAGACAATTTCCAGCATTTTGATACCAAGCATGCACCTGTACACCAAAAACGGCATGCTGGCATCAAAAAAAGATTTTACACCCTAAAATACACAGAATTACATATGGAAGTTGTAATGGGGGTCTGTGTCCATGTGTTTTTCCTCATAAATGATCTGTAATGTTCTTGCCTTTGCAGTGACTGTGATAAATCTTATACAGGCTTTCATACATACTCGTGTAAATGCATTAGCTCATGTTGCTGCAGAAAGCTGTACATATGCATCTGTGACGACACTAGCTATTATTAGTTACCATTTTGTCCAGATATGCTTAATTGACCTGGTCAGTCTTTTCTGTGTGATGTACAGACCTGTGTACATGTATTTTATACATTAGCTCATGAAGCAACAGAAATCTCAGCCTCTGCATCTACATGTAGATATACAATCATGACAACACCAGACATTATTGGTTATCATTTTGTCTGTATGTATGTTTTCCACGTAATTGACATTGCTTTGGATACATAGAGATTATCAGGACAGTCCATGATCCACGATCATGTATGAGCTAGTCTAAGAATTGTCTGAGGTTGGCCTGTTGTATCAGCGTGACCTTGTAATTTAGGTTGTTTAGGGGACAAAGTTAGGAATTTTCACCAAAAGGGTCAGTCATATAATCATTGAGTTCTAATAGATGCTGGGACGTCATGGTGTTAACCATGCTTGATTTGTAGAACAAGTTAATTTGGGAGGCGCGATCAAAGTTTGGGCAGTTTTGGACTCGAAAGTTAGATAATTTCCGCCCAGGCTGTAGGGAACATGCTTGTCGTTTCTTTGCGTGCTACAATTAAAATGAAGACCATTCAATGTGTTTTCTTTACAATTTAATGTTGTTGTTGTACATATAGTTACCTCACCATAATGTCCGATGTTAGTTCAGGGCTTTCCCTGGTAAAGTGCGCTTTGAATGTAAACATTGAAAGTAGTTTCTGTTTTCAGAGGATACATATATACGGACCATCATTCACGGACAGTATAGGCTGCTACTCTATGAGTTGGGTAACAGTTGGGTGATAAAATACATTAGAATAAGAGCTGTTTTCAGCTAGCCTGATTTCAAAATGGCCTATACTATATACACATACATGTACTTCACAAGCAGCTGCCAGTATATTTATAGTATGGCTTACAATGCTGGCACATAATTTACATGTAAGGCTTTCATGTTAGATTGTATCGATACTGTAATATTGTACACCCAGACAGAGAATAATCTACATGCATGTAGAGTAGACCATTCCGCCCACATCATTATCAATAAAATTGATTTTACCTCATGTTCTTAATATAGCAATCTAGTATAAACAGCTGTACTCCTTTAGCACACTTTTGATGCATACATAAATTCTGATTCAGATTTGTTTTCTTGAAAAGATAGGTTTTCAGAATGAAACTCATTTACCTGTAGTATTAGCATTCGGTAACACCTTTAGGAGCTACATGTACTTTGTGCTGTAACAGTCCATTATAACATTTGATATACACATATACATATAATACCAGTACATCATGTACAGTTTTAGTTTAAATTTCACTCCGCCAGACATGGGAAAAATACCTGTCAATATCTGAGTTGCTGAGTAATGGAAATAAGAAAATGTCTTTACCTTGGTATTTTTGTATTATTCATATTCACATACACTCCAGCACTTGAGATGTACATACATGTGTGCTGGAACCCAGCTCCCACTGCCATGACTGAATGGGTCAACCAGTAGAATGTATACTTGGACATGGTTTTGTCCTGGGCTGACTTTATTCAGAGCTTTGGTGTCTCTATTCAGTTTCCTAAACCTTTATTAATCAGACTGCCTTTATACATTTATCAGCAGGTAGGTTCAATATTTTGTAATGTTTGGTATTACGAAATAATGATAGATGTGTTTTAGATCACATTTATGTGTATATGGATGATATAATCTTAGATGTCTTAAGTTGACCTGAAATTTCGCCCATGACTGTGAAGACATTTTGACTAATTCTGAAAGTTCTGTTGATCTTAGAAAGGTGCTTTGAGGTTTGTTTGGAAGGTAGGATGATAGTCTACTGGGAAAATGTAAATAATTTGACTTTTATTTACCTCTAAAATGCACCCATTTGGGTGATATTTTATGTCATTTACTTCAATAATTTTTTTTTTTTTTATTTCTGTACATGTATTTTGAAATTGTATTTAGCAAACGTACTCTGGACACAATCTTCTATTTCTTTTTGTCTGGTTGTTTTTCAGGCTGTGCTCAAGTGCATGTTGTTGCTGTTAAAACTCGAGTCTCAGTACCATGAAATGTGTCTACAGGAAATGCAGACGACTTTACGAGAACTTGCTCAGTCATGCGCCAGTCATAGTTGCCATGACGTCCTCCAGTTAATGGCTAGTCTAGGATTGGCCAGTCAGGGATCTCCTAACAGAAGCCTTGGGAAATCTGTTGGCCAGTATTCAGCCTTGAGTGATAAAGGCACACCCCATACTCAAGGTAGCCATGACGACTTGCTGTCAATCAAAGAAAATGGAAGCATAGAACTGGAAGAAACTGCCAAATTACCGGCTAAACAGGGCTCAAAGTCTTCAATATTCTCTTTGTTTGGTCGCAAAAATTCACCAGAGGATGTGAAGAACAATGGAAGCTCATTTTATGTTGACATAAAGTCTGACAAACAGCCTGTGAACTCTAAATCTTGTGGCCTGTCAAACATGTCAAACCAGCAGCTACATGTGGACACAGGAAGTGTGCTGTCACTATCTGTGACTCCACCCCCGAGTGATGGCAGTACCAAAACTTCTCTGACCTCTGACAGACTTGGCATTATTGGAAGCAAGAGCAAAGGTAGGCAACTCTTGTGCTTTCAGCAGGGGTGAGACTTTTCAGCTGATAACAGCTGATTTCAGCTGATTTTAAAGTGCTCTCTCAGTCCCAAGAGCTGCCAGGCGGAAATATTAAACTGATATGAAGGGTACCCTATGCAGTATAGCTAGCACCAGGGTTCAAAATATTTACAATAGAAAATGCTATTTATAACCCCTATCAGTGAAGAGCCCTTAAAAGCAAAAGCTTCTTCAGTTTCTGTAAAGTTTTCCTGATGTTACGGGATAATATTCCTTATGTGACAATGAATCAGGCTGATATGGCGTCGAGTATTAAAGGCAGTTATGCTGGAATGACATCATGAGCATTGGAAAGAACATCATTTGTTGGTGTAGGTCAGTGATGGGCGACGTCAAGTGTTCTTGCATGACGTCACACGAGGCAAAATGGGAATCGACAGAAAACTTTTGTTTCCGTATTATCCTTCCGAACTATAACATCGGTTCTTATACAGTCCCTTTTTTGTTGTTGTTGTTACAAATTAAGAAAGTTATTCCTACAATCTGGATCCTTATCATTTAACCTTGCTTTTAGGACAGACATGTCTTAACACTAGAGTAGCTCTTTAAGGGAAATCAAGTATTATATTTTTGGGGTCAGCTAGGAGAAGAAATTTCTCACTGAATCAAATGTTTAAATTGCTGGCTTTCAATCCTTAACCAATGAGATTGCATGTTTGATCCAGCTCAGTCACATATACCTGATCGATACCAATCAAATACATGTGAGTGTTAAAATAAAGTAAATAACATTTGGGTGCCATGCTCTTGTATATTTCAGCCTCACGGAACAGTCAGCTTGCATCTGAGGAAGAGCTAGACAGTGTTATTAATCTGTTATCTGGCTGTGGGGCCAGCAACAGTAGTAACAGTAGCAGTCGGGCCTCGCCACAAATGCAAAGTATACCCGAGAACAAAGTGGCATCCCCGAGGCTTGAACTGCCGCGGGACCACCTCCCGCACCATCACCACACAACGCCCAGGGGCCTCTCCCCGACCCCTGCCAGCACAAACTCCTCAGGGGTTGGGCCTGTCGTCACCCACATTCCCATCACCGTGACACGAGAACCTGACAGCCTTAAACCTCCGCCTCGCACCCAGCACCATAGACGCTCCGAGGGGTCCATAGACTTCACCAACAGCGACTTCTATGGCCGGAATACCTGGCCACATCAGCACCGCACCAGTCTTCCAAATGGACCCCCTGGTGCCCCCCAGGGACTTTATGACCCTCTGTCTCAGGAACAGCAGTCCTTTGCTCGTCGCTACTCTTCCGATCTGCAGGCCAGACCACGCGGTTACTGCGGTAACCATTTGTTGTCCTACCCTCAGTGGACGTTTCCCGAGTCTAAGTTCCAGACATGGCAGACGTTGTCGAGTCATACCAGTTCTCAGGCCAGTGGACTGGCTACAGCTGGGTAAGTTAGCTAAAGCAACCCTACATTAAGGTCAAGAACTGCATTGTAGCCATGATTGTAACTCATAGATCAAGGTTATAAAGCAAGTCACTTTTTTGGTATAAAATAGAAAATGTCACGCAAAAGCTGATGCAAATTTTTAAAAAAAAAAAAAACAGGCTTGGTGTAGACGTATTTTGTTTGTTAATCAGTGAAGTGACCTTGCTTGAACCTTTGATGTTTTGTTTGGTCAGATCTGACACGATGACCAGTAGCTGGTCTGGCTTCCAAGACTCCAGTGACCTCAGTGATGATTCGTCTAGCGGAGAACAGTTCTTTGCGGTCGGATTGGACCTGGTCAACGCATTAGACTCAAAGTGAGCATACGTTCTACATGTCTTTTTTTTTTGGAGGGGGGGGGGGGTCCCCACAGTAGATAATGATTTTGTGATTATTGGCACAAATATATCATATTTTTCATGTATGTTGTAACTCTTGGGTATGGTATTAAATATTGAAATTTCATGATTGAAATATACTGCCTTTCAGTAGATATCAGACTCATACCTGTACTAATCTACTTATATTGTTAAAGTGATTCTGAAGTTTGAAACAGTTATAAAATGACACACTTTATCAATTTTACAAGCATTATTGCCAATTTTGTGAAAATGAAATGCTATTCTAAAATGATAACAAGAACTCAGGAGGATCAGAGCTGATAAATTTTTTGACAAAAATATCTGGTATAGCCTCATTAAACTTTTGTTCTGTGATACAATAATGTTCAAGATATACAAATCAAGTATTAAATTTTAACACTCAACGATTAATGTGTTGAAGTTTATACTGCATGTATGTCAGCACAGTGCAATGACCCAGGAGCCTTCCACAGAGCGGTCGCTGTGAGTTCAAGTCCAGTTCATGCTGGCTCTGCTTGGTTCCTCTCACCATAATGCTGGCCGCCATTGTATAAGTGAAATATTCTTGAGTATGGCGTAAAACACCAATCAGATAAATAAATAGATTTATACTGCATGTATTACGTTTCCAACTCTTTCTCTGACAGAAATGATAGCAGTGATGAAGAGCTTGAACAAAGAGCTTTTCTCCGGGATGCCAAAGAACAAAGACCTAGAAGTCTGGAAAATCTTCTGGTAAGTATGTACACACACATTTATAGGCTCCAGAGGGTTTCCGTGTGATTCTGTATATTCCTCTGTCACACTCAAGTTACATAGATGACAGTGTCTTTGTGACATATTGTATCAAAACAAGTGTGCAGTGAGCTCTTACTGGCTTCCTCTCTGACTGTCTGTGGGAAGGTTTGTCAGCAACTTGCAGATGGCCGAGGGTTTCCCACCATAATGCTGGCCGCCGTCATATAAGTGAAATGTTCTTGAGAATGGCGTAAAACACCAATCAGATAAATAAATCAATCAATCAAAACAAGCAGTTGTGTGAGTGGACAGTAGATAAGGGGAGATGTAAGGGAAGGGAGGAGATGGTCTTTGGTGATTGAGTGCATGTCTGTCTGTTTGTCCATCGATAGAAAAAATTGCCCTATACACAAATTTTTGTGTTTGTTTTGTTAATAATTTGTGCATAATAATTGCAGAATTTCGTGCTTTATTGTTGGATTTAATTGGCTGTCTTAACAGTGGTAAGTTTTATGAAGTAGCAGGAAAAAAAGACCTGTTAAGTGTTACTTCCTGGATGTTTGGGGCTGTTTCTGCTCATGGCCGTCTGTGATTTACATCATTGTGATCGATGAAACGGATTAAGTGCTGTTTCAACTTGATGTCAGTTGCTGAGAGTTAACTTCGTTGAAACTGCTTTCAGTTGTGTTTTTCTTCATTTCCTTTATCGCATGGCAGGACGTGAAATCCAACTACACCTGGCCTCCCAAGCAGCCCTGGGCAAGGTCTGCACTGGTGATCAGTGAGGCCATGGAGGCGTCTGTCCACGACAATGCTCACCGCCCTCTGCAGATGCAGTGGAGTGATCCCATGTCCAGTCGCAATGTCTGGGGTGCAGCAGGTAAGGGAGCTAACTCCAAGCGGACTTTTATCTCTCCACGTACAAAGCTTACTAATTTGTACTTTAAGGGAGATAACTTGTAGAAAACTCAAATTTGGCTTAGGTTATGTTCATGTCAGATGCAGCCCCCTAGTTGGCCACTTGTATGTAGTACAAATCTTTGTGTTTGCCCTAAAACTTCATCCCAATATGTATATTTCATAGGGAAATAAATTTTGCTGCTTACAGTTTCCAAGTTGTTTGCCTTCCAACCTTCCAAACAAACTTCAAAAACACCTTTCTAAGACCAGTAGAGCTCTCAGATTGGGATTAAGACTTAATCATGGGTAAAATTTTAGGTCAAGTACAGGTCAACAATTTATTGTAGCTTAATATCAATGATTGTAAAATACGTTAACATGATTATTATGAGAAGTTTTATTTGACATTTCAGGAATCTTGTGAGATCGCACAGGTTGAGACAAGACAGGGATGGGGGCTCTCACGGCTAAAAGGCGGGATTTGACAGCAGCTGCTAATGACACTGCTGAGCCAACAGACCCGGCTATGCGAGATGTTTATTCAGTCTAGCTAGTACTGTAAAATCTCGCCTATTAGCTGCGTGCATTTGCGAGAGCCTCCACCTTGTCGGGTCCATATCTGCTTGAACTCGCAGGACTCTTGAAATGCTGACTCGACTTTTTATGATTACCGGAAAGCAAAAAAATGAAATTGCTGGATAAATTTACAGGCCTGGGACCCCAGCTTCAACACCGAGCGATGCACGATTTTGGACCTCTGCCTCACTGACAACAGGAAGACGTTGGAAACACTGTTACTAATATAAAATGCTCTTGGAAGGACTAAGGGTCATGCTTTGGTTATCTTCCCATCCTGTGCTATGAAGTGACTGCTGACCTCAGGTTATCCCCCTTTATGGTGCTCTTTTCTCTGAGAACAAAATATGTCATTTTATGAGTTTAACTCCAAATGATAAGTTGACTTATGATAACCTTTCACTGTAATTTTATTGTTTTAGTACTGCTGGATGAGAGAACATTTTAAGACATAATTAACAATCATGGGGCATTGATATTACTTCATCTACTTCCAGGTACATTTGCTGGAATGATGTAGATCTCTGATTTTGGTGCATAATTTACAGTAGACTAGTGATTATCAGGCTGTTTTCATCACATTTCATTGGCTCTAAGCTTACTATACACAAGGATATGAATTGGATAGCTTGCTTTGATAAACCACTTCCATATTAAAGCTTCATTTATTGACAGCCGTCTTCACATATTGCCAGAGCCAAACATGGTAAAGGCTAGTCTCACTACAACATGGCTGAAATATTGCCGATATGGCGTTAACCCGCATTCATTCATTTATTCATTGGCCATAGCTCCTCAAAGAAGCTGACACCAGATTTAGCAGTGTACTACTGTGATTTTTTAATGAAACTTTTCACTTCCACGTAATTCTGCCACATTGAAACAGTGTTATATTCCCAGGCCCCCGTGGCCAAATCCAGAAATAGTGGCCACGAGTGATGATGAAACAGAAATAACATTAAAACAGTGTAATTTTCCCAGGCCCCCATGGCCAAATCCAGAAATAGTGGCCACACGTGATGATGAAACAGAAATAACATTGAAACAGTGTAATTTTCCTAGGCCCCCGTGGCCAAATGGTTAGCGTGTTAGGGCAGCACAGTGACGCAGGAACCTCTCACAAATGGGGTCAATCTGCGGATGGATTTGGGATTTCCCACAGGTTCCTGGCCGCCATCTTATATGTGAAATAATCTTGGGTATGGCATAAAGAACCAGTCAAATAAATGAAAGTTAAAGTCTGAGCAGACAAATTCAGGTCAGATTTATGAGTGCATGCTGTTGTCAAGAAAGGAATATTGAACTTTATGATAAAATAAAGAAATGATTGTCTGTACATATCGTACAGTAGCTTGCTAAATAAAAAATAAGGGCTTAAGCTCTGGATACACATTGCTTTCTTCACCAATTCATATTTCTGTGTCTGTTCTCTGAGACATATTGCTTTCTTCCTCAATTCATATCCCTATGTGTGTTTTCTGAGACATATTGCTTTTTTCCCCAATTCATATCCCTGTGTGTGTTTTCTGAGACATATTGCTTTCTTCCCCAATTCGTATCCCTGTGTATGTTTTCTGAGACATATTGCTTGCTTCCCCAATTTGTATCCGTGTGTGTATTTCCCCAGAGAGCAGGAATATTGCCCGTCATTTTCATCATTCATCTGTTATTGTTTAAACCTTTTTTTTTTTAATTCACAGTATTAATTTATGTACATACATGTCAGTTAGTTTGTCTGCTTCAGGAAATTGTCTGAAATCTGATTGAAAAGTTAAACAAAGGTATATAAGCATGATTCTGATGTGGTCTTAGCTTGTAATGAGGTAACGGCTGCCATGAAATTTTTTAAGTTTTTGTCTTTTTTTTTTGATATTATATTTGAGTTCTCTGGTTTACATCAATCAAATCCATTGCAGCAGATTTTGGAGAAGTAAAGCGAACTTTCCTGAATTGTTGAGATAACAGAATACATATATCTGTGTACTTGTTTTAGAATTATTTTACAGTATTAACACATTGTTTTTATTTTAGTTTGATGCATATTAACATCATCTCTGTACTTGCATTCTAAATTGGTTGTTTTTGTTGAAGTTTTTAGAAAAGTTTATTACAGACATGTACATATCCCTAGATTGAAGGCTGCAATCCTTCATATTACCCATGATCCTTTGTAATACTTTTGTGAACTCACTGTGAGCTTTTGAATATAAGCAGTGGAGATATTGTTGGTTGATAATATTCAATATTTACAAATAATGCAGCATATTAGTTACGGTTCAACCATGTATAATTAGGACGGTAGATTCACTGGAACTTGATGTACAAATTTGAAATGTGCTTTGTATTCCAAAAAGTTCAGAAATTCAACATTGTTGAATAAGCTATCGGCTGGGTTTAAATTCGTTGGCCAACATTTATTGGAAGTTCACAACTACCAGGGAAAGTGCTGCTCGTGTTTTTTTTTTTTGGGGTTTTTCTTTTTTCTCTTCAAGTTAATATGAAACAAAAACAGAGTTGATCTCGTGTTTTTTGGCTGGGCCATACTTTACAAGGTAATTATTAGCCAGGGGCTTAATAAGGAATTGTGTGGTTTAGACACTATTTTTATATCAATGTTGTTGTGGAAATGTCCCCTCTATATAAGTTACATGATTACTAATGTGTACTAGGTGACGAATTCCTGTAACAACTTTTTTAAGAAATGAACTGCTCACGGCATAATGTCATACTGTCATACTGTGAGTTTGCAGAGAGTTGCAACATGTATACACCTAACTGTAATTGTTTGAAGATACATCTGGAAAGCAGATGCCACGCTTTGTAATGTCATCATGCTGTGTCATACATTGTGATGTCATAGAACATGTGATGTCATCTCTTTGGAATAACATCCTGCATGTACGTGTCAGATGTTATGATGTCACACTATGTGATGTCATACTACATGTATGTGATGTCACACTTTGTGATGTCATATTAAATGTATGTGATGTCACACTTTGTGATGTCGTATTACAAGTATGTGATGTCACACTTTGTGATGTTATTTCGCTGCATGTATGCCATATACTGACGACAGCCAATTCCCCAGAGCCAGTTTTGACGTAACTTAAAATGTAAAATTTGATTTGAACGCTCATTTTTGCACCCCCCGGAGTTCAAAATTGGGAGCACCTAACAAGTGTTATGTCAAGATAAAAGCGTCACAATTTAATCTTCGAAGACAGTAAAGTACGCAACATATTGAGGTTTGAAATTCTCACCAAGTCTAACAGATTTGTGGAATTGAGCCGTGGTGCTTGGATATCGTGTAATGCCATCTTGTTACTTAATAATGAATATCACCACATAGGGTGTCTTGGTGATGTGACTTTGTCAGTGAGCTGGTGTCATTTTTGTGATGCAGAGTCAGAGGTTTGGAAAACATTTTGTTATGTACCATTTTGTTGATGTTTCCAAAAGTTAATCTGAAACTTCAACATATATGTTATCACATTAGAATATTTTGGTGTCAGTAATAACAAGAAAAGTGTGATGATAATTGTGTTAATTTGATGGAAGTTTGTCAGTGGGAGTTTTAGAAAGAAAATGGCGAGGCTTTGAGACTCCTAAAAGCTTATAGCTGTTGTACAACTTAAGTTTGTTGAGTACAGCTTAAAGACTTTAATCATGTTTATATTTAAATTAGAATGCAATTATCAAAATTAATGTACTTTTTACGACGATGACGAGTCTGTTATATTTCCAATAAATTCATATTCTTTTGGACTGTAAACCAGTTTTATCAATGTCACAGGCTTGTCATCGTCAAACAAGTAAAATGGGTCGCTGGCAATGAATCATACATGTAGGACAAAGTTTCTCCATAAAGTGTTTGCATGTAGGTTAGTGCTCTGTGGCAAAGATTGATCATATTGATCTGTTAGTTTTATTGATTGTAGCACTGGTGTGTTGATGTGGCTTAAATTTCATGACCATGGTGAATTGATTTATCTGTCAGTACAGTACTGTCCTTTGGTTTTATGTGCTTTTTTTTTTGTAAAACATCAGTTTAGTGCTTTATTCCCAAACCTGGAAAGGTATTGTTGCCTTTCTTCCATACCTTGGCAAACATAAATTTGGATTTAGCAGAATGTGTAGAATTGCTGGCAATTTTGTATCATGGGATTTGGTCTGAATATTTTGGCTTAAAGTTTAAGGGGAACTACTGTTTCTTTTTTTGTTTTTGCGTGTATATTGTTTTCATTCGGGGATGTTGGTTCCATGTTTCCAGATTTTTCTGAAAATCAACATATATACAAGTGTTGTTGCTGAGCAATAAGTTATGAACAATATTGATGTGTAGAAAAGTCAATAAATTGTCCAGTTTGGCTGAAATTTAGTTGGTCTTGGCTTCATTTTATTTTTATCCATTTCCTTTTTAAGCACCCATTTCAAACCAATTTTAGCATGATCACAAAGCCTTGAAAAATAGTGAAATTAGAAAAACATTTCTTGACATTATTTTGTGGACATGGATGACTGTTTCATATATGTGCAGTAGAACTGTCTGCTGTCCTGGGCCAACCAGTGGCCCAAACACTGATCATTACATACAGGTAAATAAATGCAACATTCCACGTCAATGCAAAGAAGTACCAACCTCCATAATCATATTCTTGACTGATTGGTGTTAAATGCTGTACTCCAGAATTTCTCCTCTTGTATTAGTTGACCATAATCAGGTTTTACGGGTGGAAGAACCACTGAATTCGTGAGGGTGCTTGACCAGCCCGCTGAGAAAGCTGCAGCACAAACAAGAGCTGGATTCTAATACGCAACCCCATTGGTCAAAGGATTTTACCATCTGGGCCAACAAGGCCCCATCTTATTCTAAGGCATAATTTACACAATAAAATATTTTGTAAGAACTGACCTGGGGGGTAGGTGACTTTGTACAATATTTTCTCCCTACACATTGGAAGTAACAAAAACTATTCCATAATTAGGGAAAAACTTTTAACATACAACAATATGCATACACTGTATATGTATCATTAACAATTTTTATTACAAATGTATTGAGGCTTTGTATACCCAAACATTATAAAAGCTAGCAAATCAGTAAATTGCATAGGCTTCTACTGAATGCAATACAACATTTCAAAGAACAACATAAAATGTCTTCACAAAGTGCATGAATACAAAATGTTGATGGGCTTTGGTAAGCTTAATGGAAGCTTTATCCTAGGTAAATCATGATTGTCTCCCCTGCACATACAGAACACATGGCAAACTGCAAGCTTTTCCTGCCCTTTGAACGTGTACCTAGGGTAATTGACGGAATGGAAAGGAATAAAACCAGTTCGAAGTACAGTTTAACATGACTGATCATTCTTATGTAATGTTGTGTTATAGGCGAAAATATAAATCAAGGAATTAGTAGCACTAAGGGGGCCATCAGTTATAAATTCTTTTAACCAGATATATGTATGTTAGTTGGGATTTAACATCGCTTTTACCAGATATGATGGATGACTACATGCCCGCCAGCAGGACGCACACTCAGTAAGTTAGTTGAACTGGCAACAATCCTTGTCAATGAGAACAGAAATACATACATGTACAACCTAAGACAAACTGTACACATTTCACCTGTACGTGTAAAACTTCCCTTGTCAGTTGTTAAGTCATGAGGTAAATAGTATGAGTTGTAAAAGCATGGATATTTAATAAACATCTGTAATCAAACTGAAATATAAAACAGGTTTTAGATTTCCTTGATAATTGGAAAATTAACAGAGTTACACTTGTGGTGGGATTTTGGCAGTATTGCATGAATTGCGTTACAAAAAGAGACTCTTTGGTACAAATTTGACTGATAAAAGCAACATTAACAAGGCTTAGGGAACTGCAGCTAATCACCAAGGTGAATTAAAAACATGGTGCAAAAGTAACACATCCTCATCAATAAAAATCTGATACTCATGTAAATCTGTCTTTGCGAAGGGATAATTATGGCAGTACGGAAATGACAATTCTCTTCAAATATATATTTTATCAGAACTATCTGATGTTCACTGTGATCCAGTTTTAATGTTTCTCTTTGTAATAGTTACATCTATGGCATCTGCTTTATTCAGTTTCAAACAGAATTGAAGACAACACTAGATCAAATATACATTGAAAAAGTATCCCACCCAAAGTTTAAAAAGCATACCATTATGTTTCCGTGATGTTGTGAATTAAACTGAGATATCACAGTTCAAAGTAAGCAAAATCGTTCACAAAATAAAAAGTGATGCTGTTGTCAATTTTACTCAATCAGTTCAATTTTTTTTTCTTCTGAAAGCTGCGTGTCAGAAATCACATGTGTTTCCCAATATGGCCTATCTGCTGGTTTCATAAGAATTCCAGATTAAATATTGATTTATACAGTTACATGCACCAAGCATGTCAAAAAGGAAAGGCTGTGGTTGTTTGTTAGTTTTCACACCTTGTCTGAAGTAACCAAGGTTAAATCATTTCATTTCTTTCAAGGCTAACTGGATATAACATATATGCTATGGGTTAATGATTTCGCAGGGTTTTTGTACAAATTATGTATATAACGACTTACACAATTCAGAACTACCACAACTATACAATCAAAACTACAGTTGTATAAAAATATAACACGAAACCACTATAAAAGTAGCCCTTCTACAACTATACATGTATAAAAATAATGTACAAACTGACACAAGCTCAATTCCTTGCAATAGCAAAATGCTAATTATATAGAGCAAGCATTATTAATAAATTGGTTTCTAAGGGTATTGATGATGACAACACTGTAACCAGTTTTGCCACAAAGTGCAAAACTGGAGGAAATCTGTAAATTTAGTATTTGGATTTATTCACAATTAAGCACCTCACCAAGTTAATCATATGATATCAAGACGTATTCATGTGTAAAATACTCCACAGGCTTTGCTAATACAAATGGTTCCCTTTTGGTTTACGGAGCAAAGTAGAATATGTAAAAATACTACAAAAACAGAAGAACATTCACATTTGCTCAGGTAAATTATTGCAAAATTCTAATAAAAGACAAAATTTTCATGTGGCACATGCTGTTCTAAGTTAGGCTTCCTGATACTGAAAATGGTCAGTTTTACTGAAACATTAATGTAAAAAAACCTGACCTGAAATTTTGATTCAAGCACATTAAATTATAAATGTACTCAGTATTGACATGACTTACAAAATGAGGTATGGACGGACAAGCAAAACAAGAATAATGATGAAATATATACATTCTACAAAATTACAAATTTAAGTACAAGTTACGGCCACCACACATCATGCATGTGCCCTTTCGCTTAAAGTAGTTCATAAAAGTTGTCTCTGATTAAAAATGATATATATACCACAACCATTTCTTTTCTGTACAAAAGATTGTCTCTGTGAATAGAATGTGTATTGTTCAAAAATGAAATGTATTCCTGGCTGATCCATTATGTTCCAGTGGTTCTTTGTTGCTTTTCAAATTTTGTAGTCTAAATGCCAATTGTTCTGTATTGTGCACTGTTACATACATCAGAGACATGTACAAATCAGTATGCATGATCCATTTTATCAAAATAATACCTTGCATAAAGCTAAACTAGCAGCTAACACTGTCACCACTTTGATTTGACATCATTTTAAATTTAACTGACAATAATTATACACCTGATTTAATCACACTGATATTTCAGCCGGCAGTTTTAATGCAAACTACATGTACTATGTAGATAAAGAGTATACTGGTATAAAAACTATGCTGCTCACATTACCATGGACCTTGAGACCACTGAGTGCACAATTATTTCGTTGTCATAGCAATTGCCAATAAGTACACCAAATGATCTGTGCCACATAACCAGCAAAAGTACACCACCTGTTGGAAGAATATGTGCTTGTTTCACTGTAGTGGGAGTTTCATAACCAGGGTATGTGAGGTTTGACAAGCGTTCACTGAAAATTCAGTGACTGATTTTTAATACCAGTTATCAAACAATTTGAAGTAAACTTCCTTGTATCTCTCGAAGGATCGATTTCAGACTTGATCCCATCAACAGCTCACAGAAACATCTCAAAACAGACACATGCACTCATGGCCCATTTAAAGAGCACATTAGTCACCTCAAGCAATGTAGAGACGTTGAGCTCAAACCCACATAATGTAGATCAAAAATAGTTTCAAACACCATCTATATTGGAACTTTTCTTTCAAACTGAGCAGTTCAGCAGATACCCTACTCCTCATCAAAGTCCATGGAGTTTTCCATCATGGCTGCCTCCCCTGCTATCAAGTTCTCATAGTCCACTGCCTCCACTGTTTCCAAATCGTCCTCTTCCTCTTGTTCCCCGTCCGGCAGGGGACAGCGTAAACACTTCTCCTCCCCAATCCCGTAATCCAGACACGAGTTGCCGATGCACTGACAGCAGCCATGCTCATGGAACCAGCGGTACCGTGCAGCCCCCATGGACTTGCACGAGTCTTTGCACTTCCTCAATGACATGCACTGCGACATGAAAGCCACGGTACAGTTCAACACTGTATCACTGTCTGTCTGCTCTGGAAATATACAATATTACACAAGGTTGAGAAGACTTTCACCAAATTTGAACTTTTTTCAGATTTCTGAAGCATTTTCAAGTTTGGACTCCTATCAAACTTTTTATATTTTGGTTGTTGTTTATTTTCATTGTCATAAAGCCTCGTTTTTCTTACTAACAAGAAGGTGGTCAGTTGTATGCATGGAAGACTGACAAAAAGATTACACGTACACTGTACATATAAGTTATTCTGTGATGTTGGACGGACTCGGATAAATCTGACAAATATGCACATCAGGTATGCTTTAAGATTTTATAAGCACAAAAATCTGGTGTAAATGTCATTATATTTCAACTCCTTTAAGATTACAATGTCCGGCATTAGTAAGACACAAAGGAGCACAGATTGAATGATTCTTTAATGTTGGACAAAGGACTAGAGAATATATAATGTATATTCTAGTCCAATTTTGCTTTCTTTATGTCCATGTGGGTAAAATTTTAGGTCATTTAGGGTATTAAAAGAGAGACCATGATAATGTCTGAGGCTAATTGATGTAAACCATTGACCTCTGGACCAGATACCATAGGACACCCAGCACAGTACAGGCCTTTAATTAGCTCGATGGCTACATGATCCCACCAAGATGTTTTGTGACCTGTTTTGTCACATCAACACAGGCTGCATGCTGATTTTCACTTGTTCACAAAACCACCCCATGAATCTTCAGTCCTTCAGTCCACATCACCCTAACTTTGTCCACTGTGCCCTACTGTCCCAGCATTTTCTTTTCTTTTATGTCAGGGCTCAAGTGAGGGGTAATGGTACTTTAAATACCGCCCTACCTGCTGGTTACCATGGCAACAGACATGAGAGTATAGAGGAATCCAGTAGCACCCTGCCCACCACTGAGGGGGCATAACAAACCAGTATTTTAGGGAGTCCAGAGTGCTCTGTGTTTACAGTTGAGTTAGAGCCCGCTCAGGGCTGGTTAGTATCAAATCTTTACCTACTGTAAAACATCCTAAAAATCTGTTCTCTATAATAGTCAGGACAATGGCACAAGTACAGGCAGCACACATTCAGCTTCTTGACTAACCTATCTAAGATATCCAAACTTTATCTCAAAGCATCCTTGTGTATTATTGTAACAAAATAACCAATATTTGCAGGTTTTTTCAGACAAAACACCCCCCCCCCACACACACACACACCCACACACCAGATGGAGCACACACAGAAACAACCATAGGCCAGTACATGTAATTTAGGGAGCTTGGAATTAAGTTCAATGTGCACCAGTCCAGAACTTTAATATTAATAAAGCTAATAACCCATCACTGACAAATTGGGCCTACAAATGGTCAATGTGTTCATTTCTTTAAATCTGCATTTCTTAGACTGTTTTGTACTGCTCCTGCAAACCATGAGAAAGAAATGTTACAGTTACTGAAAATGTATGATGCTGACACATACAAATTATTACAATGTTAATGTTTACAAGCTAAGCACACAGATACCCTAAATAACCTAAAATTTCCCCACACATAAGTGCATTTTTAAAGGCAAATAAATGTCACAAAGTATTATTTCTGGGGCTGAAACTTTTCCAGTTGAATACCATCCCAAGTTCTAAGCAAACCTCAACACTCCTTTTTAAAATCAATAGAACTTTCAGAATCAGGAAAAATGGGCAAGTTAGTCATGGACGAAATTAATGGTCATTTAGGGTAATTCATTTTAATATAGTGCTTTCAGTGAAATATGAAAAAATTGTTTGCATTTCATCGACTAGGTCCCAAAAGTATGGCTCCTGCAACAAATTTGTATCTTCAGGGTGAGTACATTTTCAACTTTTTGGAGGTTTTACATCAAAGTCTTTTCTGTCCTTCTTTTTCACCCACATGGCAGAGAAAATGTTGACAAAGTACAAGCAATTAGTGCTGTAGTTAACCAGGATGAGTGGGAAGTTACACATACCATCAGGGGAACCCTGTAACTGGCACTGTTACTGTTCAGTAGTCTACATCTTCATTTAACATCCACACCTACACAGCTTTTAAACATATCTCAGCAACCAGGAATTTTGTCCTCAGCCAAAATACATGTAATGCCCGAGACAGTAGTCAAAACAAGCTAGAAGTAGATATGGACCATCACTCAGAAAAGTATGGACTACTTTAAAGCCTGGTCTTCAGTCTTAAACTGGTGGTGTACACCATTGTATAACACCACCAGTTTAAGACTGAAGACCAGGCTTTAAAGTAGTCCATACTTTTCTGAGTGATGGTCGATATCTACATCTAGCTTGTTTAACATCACAGTATTTCGGCTACATCAGGTATTCAGAAAAGTGACAGTCCAAATATTTAATTCCCTACAAAATTATTCCAGTTCTTTTTTTCTTTTACTTAATTTTAAGTTTTGTTACATTTTACTAGCTCTTTCAAAAATAAATTCGGTTTCACATGTTGCTTTTAGCTCACAACAAGGCTCTGATACTGAGCATTACCTTTTTCAACTACAGTACTTGTAACTTTGTTTAATGAGTCATGTGGACAACCACTACTGAATGCAGGAGAAGTAAATCACTGCACTGCTCACTGAAGGACCAAGTTATATAGTTTATAAATGTCAAAGATATTAATTTATTTTTATTTGATTGGTGTTTTACGCCGTACTCAAGAATATTTAAGTTATAAGACAGCAGGTTGCTGGCAGATCTTCCCACGTACGGCCGGAGAGGGAACCAGCATGAGCTGGTCTTGAACTCATGGCGACCTCATTGGTGAGAGGCTCCTGGGTCATTACGCTGCACTAGCGCGCTAACCAACTGAGTCACGGAGCCCTCTCCAAGATATTGAGTATTTGGGTCATAATATTAAGTTTATTTTTTACTTATTCTTTAATTAGATTGGGTCAAAAATATTTCCTTCATCAATGCAATGGAGGGCAGAGTTATGGTGGGATGAAACCAGGCAAAACCTACAGGAAACACCGAACCGTTCAAAAGGCTGCAGACCTTCCCATGTACCTGTACGACCAGCATGATCTGTACATGAACTCACAGCAGTCACATTGTTGAGAGACTCTCAGAGCCTTGGTTCAAGAAATGAAAAGTGTTTCAGTGTACATGCATTTTCTGCAGGTCTTGTTATATCAAAAATCTCTTGATACAGAACCTTGATACAATGGTTCTTTTTAACAAAACTTTTGCAAATACATGCATACAGGACTTCCAGTAAAAGCCTATGTCTCATTGACGGTTACCTTTCTACCAATTTTATCATTCTCATTACAATTTGACTGTAAATGCAGTATTTTATGGGGGGGGGGTGGGGACGGGAAAAATCAAAAAAATCCCAAGTGACCTACCCTTATTTTCAAACTACAGTTCGGGAATTTGAAACAAACACTTTTTTATGGATGGCCTTGCTATTTATTTATTTGATTGGTGTTTTACGCCGTACTCAAGAATATTTCACTTATCCGACGGCAGTCAGCATTGTGGGGGGAGGAAACCGGGCAGAGCCCACGGGAAACCCACGACCATCCGCAGGTTGCTGCAGACATTCCCACGTACGGCCGGAGAGGAAGCCAGCATGAGCTGGACTGGAACTCACAGCGACCGCATAGGTGAGAGACTCCTGGGTCATTGTGCTGCACTAGCGTGCTAACCGACTGAGCCACGGAGGCCCCTCATAGCCTTGCTATGATTCATCTGTATTCATAAACCATGTGTGTGTAAGAATAGACAACATGCACTTAATTACATTTTGTACAAAATCAAATTTCTGCCAGACAGGTTTTTATACATGTGTGATTAATCTTCAGCATAGCCTCTACAAACACCCTGATACTGAGGATGAGCATAGCTATATACAACACCTGGAGCTGTCAACACAGACACCTCCCCATCCATCATACCTGTCAACTTACCTGGCCACAATGTATCAGGTATATACAATAGCTATGTACAGCATACACCATATCAGCAATCTGTCATTTTAATGTGCTGAAGATGAATTTCTTCACCACAAATGGTGCACGCTGTCAGAATAATAACATCTAAACGGTTACTTGCATGTCTTTTCCTGCAGGGAAGAGAGTCTTTCCCATCAAAATGAGTTGAAATTTCTTCCTCTTGCTGATGCCCATTAGTGAAACGATTAGTTTTGGCCACTTCATTTAAAGATAAGATACTTTGAAAATCCTGATTTCCCTAAAAATCATTTGAAAATTCTTATCCCTGTGCATGCATATAAATGAAAGTCAAGGCACAATGTACACAGATTTAGGGTTTGAAAGAATTGCCAAGCACCAATCGTGTACAGGCCCACTTGAACTTGTAACTTGAGCCAGAGAACTGGGTGCACAGGCATAACAACTGCATGTTAAAAAAAAAGAAAGGAAGAAAAAAAACAACAACAAAAACAAAAATGCTGAGTCCAGACAGTGGTTAACTCTGAAGACTGACACAAAATCACCCACACATAAAACTCAACATGAACTCTGCATAAGAATCAGTACACCAGTTCATCAGTTCAAGCTCTCTTGTCAGTCTAAATGTCCCTAACGTTCTCAATTATAAATTTATCGAAAAAAAAAAAAATCACAATAATAATAATACCAGGTTTTCAAAACTTTCTTAACCTGAATGCAAGAAAACATGCTAATGTGCATCCGGCAGTTTTGTTGCACAGTAGACTGACTGGTATAAATTTCTTCCTTACAAGCAAAATTTGTAAACCTGGATATCTAATCAAAACAATGATCACAAACAATCTAAGCCTCACTGAAGCACAGAATTGCTGTCACTTACCCATGTTTGTGGAGAAGTCCATGTCTACATGGTGAGGTTTGTAGATATAGGAGTCATCATGTACAGGATAACGGTGGATGGACCAGCGCTGTAAGATATCGTCCTCCTCAGTTAGCACATTGAACAGGTCAGGAATAGGATCATTCAAGTCTTCAATTGCACTTGTCCTCTGAATGTTCTCATTTGCTTTTGGAGGGTCACACATACCTCAAAACAACAACAACAACAACAATAGAAAGGCTCATACTCTAGATCAAGATAAGACCATGTTTTTTACTCAATGTTATTTTTCCCATATAGGTTAGATGTATGTCCAACTGAGTCTCTGTCCTTCTTAGCCCGCTCTACAAAGTGATAGTAAGCTCTGTTCAGAGTAACTGAACTCCCATTGCAATATACAACCGCATATATGTATTCCAGACCTCTAGCTTCAAACAAACAGGGGCAAGGTGGCATTTTTCCAAAAAGGGCACAGTTTTAGTGCGAATAATAGCTTTAAAGGGCGTTTTTTTCTCCTTGCATCTTTAATACTGAATGTGATTAATAAATATTCTAAGGATATTTAGCAGTAAAAATAGCATACTAAACACCGAACTATGCATTTGTATACAGTAATCCTTCTAATTTTCAGAACATATGAATTGGAAGTGATTAAAACAGATAATTGTAATTCTCAAAAAGACATTTATATGTTGTTCATTGGATGTACTAACCATGTGGGAGAAAAATATCTATCCCTGTTACAATTACAGTGTGTACTGGTTAAAAAGGGCAGACAAGATATCCCAACAAATAGAAGAATTGAAAAGTATATGTTCACAGCAAGTGTTTCCTGCTTTAGGAGATTACCCCAAAATGGACAAACAAAAAATTTATAAAACTACTGATCATTACAGAGGCCTTATTTAGAGCCTTGAAAAAATAACTAATAAAAAGAGCTTTACGTCTGATGTTAAGGTACAGACATTAATTAAAGATGCTAGTTGTGGTATGTGACTAAATATAACTTTGGCTCTGCAAGTTGCTGAGAGACCTTCCCACGTCACTGTTTAATAAAAAAGCAGGATTTCAAATCCTGCCATGAAAACAGAAATCAGATGGAGAAAAATGAAAATGTGATCCATTGGAGTATAATGTTCTGTTTCACAACACTGCATATTCCAGTATTATGTTCGTATCAGGTCTCTGACTTGAAAACAACAATAATTTACAAGTATGTGTGTTTTCGCAATGACACAGTGAAAAAAAACCAAACAAAAAAAAAAAACCCACACTGCCCGACTGGGTGCAGTCGATCTTTCAGCTGTAAAACAGCTCAGCTTAAACAATTCAACAAATCAAAAATACTTTAACTTGCATGCTTTGTACAAGTGAGAGGTCTGCATTCTACTTAGGCTACAATCTACAGCGAGGTTTAATCTTTGACTTCAGTCAAAAATCGCTTTGTGGAATCAAACCCAGCACTCTGAATTTATTTTTCTTTCCCATTGTTTATCTTTGAACTTAATATCAAAAAGGTCAGGAATGAATTCATTGGCACTTGTTTTGAACACCAAAACATCCTCTCCAGATGCAAAATAACACATTTCAAACCAGTTTTTGACCAAGCAATCTACATGTACATGTAGATGAACCCAAGATAACTACCATATCCCTTTCAGTATTTGATGACATGGTGAACTTACCAACACAGGAACAGCAATGCAGGTAGTGTTTGGCCAAACACATGTGACAGTCCTTACAGCATGTACAGTTCCTTTTATTGGTCATATCACACTCACAAGACTTGATCAACATACACTTGCTGACCACACTGGCACATATCGCTTTATTACATCCATTAGAACCTGTTGCCATGGCTACCAGTCCTACCATGCTTAACAACAGAAGTGCCCAAACACACCACTTCATCATGCTTTGACTGATCTGAAAAACATAAACATACAGATTGTAAAGAAATGGTGATTAATGATTTCACACATGATGTATCATGTAACAATGAATGTCAATATGTAAATTTTTAAAAGAACGCAGCGATACATCTAGAACTGAAAGAAAAAAGCCCTAAAAGCTGAAAACCTACTAACACGACTAACAAGCATCTCAAGACTGCAAAATTGGGCCATTTTCACTGTTTCCTTGCTCTAAGGGACTGGAATCATTGCTTAATGGCTGGTGGGAGAAATAGGAAAGCCCTGGCTAAAAACTATACATTTAATCAAGCATGACCAATTCTGCAGGATTTAACCTGGTAACTCCACTGTCAGTCATTCAGCATCGATTCTGCATCTCATCAAGGACATATCTGGGTTGTGAAATGATGATGACGAAGCGAAATGTCACATAAAAAAGAATACAAAGCATAGATGTTAAACTTAGGCCAACATGGCCTTCTCTGTTTTCAATAAAAGAACCAAAAAAAAAAAATTATGATGAAGCCAGACAAGCAGTTGTAACAGTTCAACTGCACAGCTGCAAGATATGTGTATGTCCAGAATCTTGAAAGGGGCAAGAGTGATCGAGACAGGTATATATACACCATGGACTCCTTCACGGTGGTAATTTATCTATACTAAAGCGAGATCTAATCCTGGAATAACCCACAGAGTAAATCCTCCATTCACTCACATGATTTTAAATTTGGGGAGGAGTCAATCTGCCAACATGTTCAGTTTTTGTCTCAAATTAAACTTTACAAGAGAGCCGAAAACACGGTGACCGTGCAATGCCAGCTCTTGCTGGGTCTACTTTTAGTCTTAGGCCTAAAATGATGTCAGTGTCACAGATTATCAGAATTCCTAAAAGAACTCACAACCCGCGATCAGCAATTGAAGAACCTGACTTGTAATGTCTTTTAATATCAGATTTAGTCTGACTGAAAGAAATAAGATACAAGCTAACACGTGAAAACTTCGAAAGACTAATGTTTCCCAACTTCATCAAATACCATAAAACCGATTGCACAAACTTTACGCTGTCATTAGCAAATTTCCTTGATTACTAATTAATCACGTGCACACGTCTCACCATCTCCAAACCAGCGTCTTCCTTACAGAATCGTTATGAGCTTCACCGCAGACGTGCTTCGTTAAAATGGAGTCGTCTGCACATAATTCAGCGACATCTATCGGAGGAATTCTGGATGAAAATTTTGAACTCTTCTATGTGGAGGTAAGAAAAGTATACAAACTCCAGCGCATAATATTGTTACTTGTCCTCTGCCGGAACGTACGAGGATTAAAGTATGTCGGTGACTAATCTGTTGGTAAAAATCCCACTCAATTAAAATCATTTTGAGTGTTAATAGCTGTTTGGAATAATAATGTTCCTTGCGTAATGCGGTGAAGAATAAAAAAATGAGTTTTTTTTACCATTAAGAATAGTAATCGCAGGGAGAAATAGTCCGTCGTCAATTCCGAGACCATGAAGGTGGAGAAAAGTCAGCTGAGGAGACTGACACAAACAAAACACAGCTGAACTCTTGCACGTTTGTAAATATCTGTGGCATGAAAATGGCTTCGGGAAGTTCCAAGTCTAAACTGAAAGTGTCGCCATCAGAAATGGATTCCGTGACATGTTCAATATGTTTAGATATATACGAGAAGCCGATGAAAATAGCTTGTGGTCACAGGTTGGTATCTTTTGCTCTAGGATGATAAATTATCCGTTTTCTCTTGTGACCCTTCTCGCCACGAAAACCAATGTATACAAAGGCCCTCGGAGATAACTAAATGAAATGTGCGCAGCTGCATGTGTGACCCTTTTGGCTTTCTTTGTGTGGTTGTCTGTTTTAAATAAGTGTTGAACTTAAAGGACGTATCATCCTTTTATGGTCACACGTTGTTAGTTTATTTCCAGGCGAAATGAATATGCAACTGGTTTCATTATAATCCTATAACAGTTTCATTATTTTTTTTTCCTTTGATTTTAATCTTGAAAATGAAAATCGTTGTGTTTATTTTGGCTGTAACGGATATAGGAGTCACACGATTGTCTTCTCATGTAAGCTGGTTGTCAAGTCAAGGTGGCAATGTATTAGAATTGTAATGATCAGTTGTTTCAGACTTGTCTCAAACCAATGAACAGAACTCTCATTCAGGCACTTTGTGAGAGTTACAGAGAAAAATATTCACATAGTGTGCGACAGTCCATATAAAAGTGCTAAGTTAGCTGGCCCAGTATCCCCTGTGTAAAATTTGTTGATGACATGAAAGCCCAAAACTGACAGGAAATATGCATATGAGGGCGTCTATTAAGAGATATAAAATATGCCTTGACATTGAAATTTTTCTTTGTTTATTTCATTTTTTAGGCATAACCTTTTTTTCATTTCTTTTCAAGACATAATCCTCATTTTTGAGTTCCTTTTCATGCATCCCTTAACTTTCTGTGTACCTTTTTCTTACCTCTGCGCTGTAACAACATTCGTTTGTGTTTACTCATGAAAGATACATAGTCAGACTCGATCCGTTCTGCCTTACCACCCCATATAACATGTTGAGGACCCTCATTGGCCAAGTATATAATGGCGTCAGTTGATGGTTCATTGACCCGTTAACTAATGAGGCATAATGTTTTGATTTGGCCAAAGACTACCATTAAGCCATTAAGCTTGTTCACGATGTCTCTGACAAAGACCTATAGTTTCCTCTAGACCCTTTCTGGTTTCCTCCATACAAAATCCTGACTACTGTCTTACATGCATATAGGAATGGCCTAAGCATGAATCAGATGATAAATAGATATAACACAACAGCGAATTTAACGTAACACAAGTGAGATTAGTTTCGGTAAAAACAAGATTACTATAAAGCACGCAGAATGTAGTTTTATGTTACAGCAACGATGACATAACAGAAAGCATGATATAAGCCTTCGAGACTCATTGAAATGTTGAGAGATGCATTCAGTGTTTTTCAGCATAAGTAGAATTTTCATTAGGGCAAGGGTTTTTAAATTACCTGTTACGTTTATTTTGGACTTTCCAAATAAGCTTCACAAAATTAAAATCTCTTTTAAGAATAGGCTTTCAACTAGGTGTAGCTTGTGCTGCAATTCCAAAACTTGTTATTAACAATTTTTGCGGAGGTCCCACCTAAACACAGCTTACTTCTAAAATGCATCTTTTGAACAGGACAGTGACCTCAAGGGAGGTAATTTGGTGAAGCCCTATTAAGATAGCTGGAATGGCCTGAAGGGATTATCTGCAGCACAGTTGCCCTAGATTTGGATCAGTTCATTTACAACTGAATGGGTTGGTTCGACAGATGTTGCAGTTTAGCTGCCGTTACTCACACTAAATATAACCTTTCATTGAGGTGGATGTGAAATTTTCATAACAATGAACCACATGTGGTGTGTTTTAAAAGGCTGTGTTTTTGATGTTACTGAGTGTGTGCTTATTATAGACATTTAATAGAAATACATACAATGTAGCTGTTTTGACATTACAATAAAGTGTTTTTCTACGTGGTTTACAAATAGCATGAGAAAAGCATAAATAAAATTGGTGGTGTTTGTTGTAATCACATGGTTTGGGGGGTATGTTGTAGTGTAAAAAGTAGGATGCAGAATTGCGAAAGCAAAAGTAATACAGAAGTAGCAAAAAATGTAGAGACTGGAAGTTTTGTTGAATATGGCACTGGGGTATATGCTGCATTGAGTTAATGCTTGTCTTTCGATCTCTACTAGGATGCTCAAAGTGTTGCAATAATCCCCCCGGCTTCCATAAGTGGTCTCAAGAAGTTTGCTGATCACTTGCACATTCCATGAAATAAACGTGCAATAAATATATACACCTTAAGATTGCTCTACGCGAAAAAAGTCGGGTGTGTGAAAGTTTGTGTTTTTACCAAAGCATGATGATTTACTCTGGATATTTAAAACTGATTTACCTCTGTGCAGGTAAGAAATTGCTATTGGACAATTCGTTTTTATCTCTCACCTTTATTAGGTTGTATTATAGTTTTATATACTGTATGTTTATATATATAGTAATAGTGAGTTTAACGTTGCTCTGTATCTTTTGCAGATTTTGTGAACATTGTATAAAGCCGTATAGTTCGCTCTCTCAGCCACAGTGCCCGCTATGTCGTCAACTTTTTGACCCAAAGTCCACCCGGAAAGACAGTGATCTGAAGAAATTTATCAGTTCTAGCAAAGGACAGTGTACATGGTGTGGGAAAGAGGTACGTGCTGTGCCACCTGTTACAGGCTTCTGAAAGCTGTGTTCCCATGTTGTGAGAAGTGAAGTATGTTTTTTTTTTTTTTGTTTGATTGGTATTTATTGGCACCCTTGAGAAACATTCATTTTTTGGATGGCAATTTATTGGCAGAAGAAACCAGAGCGCCAGGAGTAAATTACTGCTCTTTTCCAGGTACTGGTACTTGAGAAACTTCCTAAAGCAAAATTGGAAGTGGCTGGATTTGAACCTGCAACATCTTTGTCAGAAATTGATCAACTGCAGCGAAAATGCTTCAGACACTAAGACTAATGAGTCATAAAAGATTAACTTACACTGCAAGGGTTCTCACTAGTTATAAATGTAGTTCTGGTCTTGATTTAGTAAGTTGACATAATTAAAAAAATATACAGGTAGGCCCTACTCTAATTGTTCAACTTTTCCATCCACCAGTACAGCCAATATTTTGCAACATTCCGAGAGAAATATGGGGTGTAGTGAAATAATCTGCATAGAAAAAAATTATTTTTGGTGTAATTTTCATAATAATTGAATGCATAAATTTCAATGACGAAAGTGTTGCAGAGATTCAAGAGATGAAGACTTACAGTAAGTGAAAAAGTGCCGTATGTCTTGTCATACAGTACAAGTAGTTCTGCAGGGTATAATGTGAAAAAAAAAAATGATATTCGACTGGTTTTCTCACATCAGGATGCATTACTTACTTTGAATTTAGTCATACATAGCTATGTTCCCGTAAAGAATAGATGCTCATATTATGTGCCATCTGAGACCCGATAAAAAGTAACATACATTTAATGTCTCAATATATGATTAATGTCTGTTCATTTCTGTTCACCACTTCGTCTTCATTTTTACAGATGAGTCTGTCCAAACTTCGATCTCATTCATCGTCTTGTTCTAAAATGGACAAATCTGTTCCCCATTTTCAACCAGTGGCACACACAAGCCAGCCCATCCCAAAGTAAGTCTTCCATAAAGCTTCTTTTAAATTTTGCATAAAAACATGTATCTGTTGAATCTGAGCTTTAGATGTGGTGTAATTTGAGGCACAGATGTTATGTGATGGCAAGGGATGTACCAAACCACTCCACGTTTCAGTGCCCATACTGTGGCCTGACTTTTTGGTGTTGTTGCTTTTCAGCGATGTACCAAACCACTCCACGTTTCAGTGCCCATACTGTGGTCTGACTTTTTGGTGTTGTTGTTTTTCGGTGATGTACCAAACCACTCCACGTTTCAGTGCCCATACTGTGGTCTGACTTTTTGGTGTTGTTGCTTTTCAGCGATGTACCAAACCACTCCACGTTTCAGTGCCCATACTGTGGTCTGACTTTTTGGTGTTGTTGTTTTTCAGCGATGTACCAAACCACTCCACGTTTCAGTGCCCATACTGTGGTCTGACTTTTTGGTGTTGTTGTTTTTCAGTGATGTACCAAACCACTCCACGTTTCAGTGCCCATACTGTGGTCTGACTTTTTGGTGTTGTTGTTTTTCAGCGATGTACCAAACCACTCCACGTTTCAGTGCCCATACTGTGGTCTGACTTTTTGGTGTTGTTGTTTTTCAGCGATGTACCAAACCGCTCCACGTTTCAGTGCCCATACTGTGGTCTGAAGAACCTTGATACTCATGGCCTTGTAAAGCACTGTAATGAACAACATCAGAGTGGACCATCTCAACTTGTAAGCTTTTTTTATTAAATATCTACTTGCATATACATTGTACATCATATTGTACTAGATTATAAGGTAAGTTTTATTATTAAAATTTCCTCAAAGTTCGCCCATGAATAAGTTGCACAGTTTACTTCATGTTGAGAGTGGTATTGATCTTAGAAAAGTGTTTGGAGATTTGTTTGGAAGGTAGGATGATGCCCTGCTGGAGTTTTAAGACCAAAAATAATCATTATGACATATTCTTGCTTGTAAAAAAGCTCTTTCTTAGCGCTTATTTTGGAGTTTGAACCAAAGACTTTTTGGCCTGTAATTGCCTTTCTAAAGCCAGATCGAAATGGTTATTCCCATGGGCTCTGTTTTTTTGATAGCCTGGTCATAATTTATGCGTGTTTTGCATCCATTTGTTGGGTGTAGCATATGCTTTTTAGTCATGCCAGTCTTACCCCATGTTCAAATTGAATTGTCTGAATCGAAAATTATTTGATGTCAGCTTACATGTACTTGAATGGTAATAAACTAGTCATACAGCGGTACTGTAATATGAAATGTTCTGTTGCTGAAGATCAAAGATTTGTCTGGCTCTGAAATTCATTAACATGCTGACACTATTTTTTTTTTCAATATTTTGTAATACACGTCCTATTTGTTTGGTGATCCGTCACCCTACAAAATGTACACTTAACATAGTATGTTAAAACTCTGAAACTCATTGGCATGTTGAATTTGAATCTTTAATATATATCTGTATACATTTTAGGCTTTCAGACTTATCTCATTTGTTCAGTAAACAATTATCGTAATGTAAAATAGGGGCCTTGATACCAAAGCTAGAAATTTGTGCTTTATGTAAAGCTGTGAAACACATCAACATATTGGATTTGAAACCTTGATTTTTTGGTAATTTATTTTTGGCTTTTCAGACATGTCCAATTTGTTCAGCCATGCCTTGGGGTGACCCCAACAGGAAGAGCAGCAACTTTATACAACACCTAAATCTGAGACATAAATTTGAATATGATACATTTGTGGTGAGTAATTAAACCTATAAAATTTATTGAACTCTGTTGTCGTTAAAGGTAAAAACAGTTCTGCTGTAGCAAATGACTTGTGAAAAATGTTAGGCAGCCTTTGTTGACGTTATTAATGTACCAATCACTTATCTCACCGTAGCTCAGAGGCACAAATGAAACCTTCTTCATTTAGAAAGTTCACAAATGTTCAGCTCCTCATTTTTCTCCATTGTTGATGTACTGGTACATGTACTTTAAAAAGCTTTTCGTGAAACTTTTTCCAGACCCCCCATGTTATAATAAATGTGGTCAATAATTAATAGTTGCTTAACATTTATGACGGGTTGTTGAAACACAGTAGGACATTTTTTTACCTTTAGCAAAAAAAAGCTCGAATTCGAAATTCCCCTATTATAACCGTTTCATAATCAGGATAAACAGCCCTGGACCACGGTATACAGGTGTATTATGACTCATTAAAACGCTGCCTCTCCACGACTATCAGATCCTTGACAAATGAGGTTGCATGTTCAAATCCAGCACTTGCTGTATTGGCTGTGGCTTTAAGTTATTTATTTATTTGATTGGTGTTTTATGCCATACTCAAGAATATTTCACTTATACAAAGGTGGCCAGCATTATGGTGGGTGGAAACCAGGCAGAGCCCAGGGAAAACCCACAACCATCCACAGGCTGGTTAGCACACCAGCACGGCACAATAACCCAGGAGCCCCTTACCCCTTGCAGTGAGCTCATGCTGACTTCCTCTCCAGGCATACTTGAGAAGGTGTGCAGCAACCTGGGGATGGTCATGGGTATCCCCTGGGTTCTACCTCCTAACATAATGCTGGCCGCCTTCGTATAAGTATTCTTGAGTACGGTGCAAAACACCAATCAAATAAATAAATAAATATTTTTTGTAAAACATCAGTGAATATAGCATTAAACAACAATGAAATAAATAAATCATACTTTTTATTTTTTATCACCACATACATATATATATATAGATGTCGGATGGGCATAAAAAAATGGGCCATAGTTTGATGCTGCATTGCTCCAGTATCCTTTGTTCAAACCCTTTCAAACTTTAGCTATTGAAATGACATAATTTTGTTAATATACTGATCAATTTTCAAGGTCATAGCTTGAGTAGTCTGTACACAGGGTAGAATGAAAACTCAAAAACGCACATTCCGGTGACCCACATTGCATCACCTGTCAGGTGTCATGAGTAGGGCACATGCTGCACCTGTGTGACACGCATCAAGGACTGCTGGGAAAAAAATTACTCTTAAGGAGATTTGGGACTCAATCAGTTCATGGAAGAAACGTTTGCGCGCCGTCTACCAAGAAGATGGAGGACCAATTGATCACCTTTTCAAGTAAAACAAAGTAGCACATTTTGAAATGTCAGGAATATGCGTTTTTGACTCTGTTTTGATTTTGGTCCCATGAACAGAAATCTTAAAGGACGAAATTGAAATTTGCTCTGTATTCTTAGGACATAATGGGTTTTGAGTGTGTAAATTTTTAGAAGCTGACGTAAGAGGGTTTCGGAGATATTGAATGTCAAAGTATGGCCCATTTTTTTTATGCCCACTCGATATATATGTTGGAAAAACTGCTGCTCTCAGCATTTAGCGCAAAACCATGTTTTTTTTTTTCACCGTTTGTTGTAGGACTTTGCTCAGGACGATGACACAATGCTGCAGGCAGCATTACAGGCATCATTACAGGAATTGTAAGTCAACACTATCCAGATGTTTATATGCCCTGAAATTTTGAAATCATGTCTATAAATGAATGTTGCTGCAGGCATCATTACAGGAATTGTAAGTCAACACAACCTGATGTGCCCAAAGTGCCCATTTTAGCAAAACTTTGTGAATACCTTTTTTTTGTGTGTGTGTAGCTCTAGACCCTTTGCGCAAAGTGAGTTCACAAAAGTACAACTTTTTATTTTTAAATTGGGTCTGTATCGAATGTTTATTGAACGTAAACAAATGCATTCCTTGTTATAAAGGATGCATTAAAATGGACTACAAAATGAAGAGAGAAAGGGTTTAAGGAAAATTTTTACAACCCAATAAGAAAGCTGAGAACTTTTTCTATTTGTATATGTTAGGCCATATTATATACACCATATTAAAGCAATACAGAATTTATTTTGATTGGCTAGTGTGCGGGAAAGGCAAGTCTAGGCTACCCCTAGCTGAGGCTGACTTTTATGTATGGCAGATTTATTCAAGTGTGACCAAGGCTGCAGGATTTAACCCAGGATACCGTATCTTCACTGTCATCCAATCAGCTTCGCTTCTGTTTAAGAAATAAGAGCCAAGCGTTTCATATCCGTTAACATAGCCCCACAAAACCCAAGCCAGTTATTTCCCTGTGCTGTGGAATTCACCGTTCATGATGTACTATTTTTACTTTCAGTTCTTAACGTGGAGGATGACAGGTTGAAGTATAAGGTGGTTATCTCTGGGCCATCATCTTAACATCTGCCCAAGGTTGTTAAAGAATATAGTCATACATCTTAACATAAGTACATAAACAGCTTAAAAATTCAATGGAGAAATGCAAGTTTTAAGCTGTGTTACATAGTTTTTGTTTTTTGTTTTATGTCACAGTTTTCATGTGGAACACATAAGTACCTGTATTTACTCCCAACACATCAACCAAATGTTGCCTGAAAAGGTACTTGTATATCTTATTCTCCACAGAGCAGCTGTAACAATCAATTTTCCTGGTTTGTATCAGTCTTTTTTTAGTTTGTTTTCATAGCTTACATGTATGCTAGTGGGGAAGAAATTTAGTGAATCTTTTTTTAGGGTTTTGTTGATTCTGAATGTTTGCTTTTATTATGATATGATTTTAGAGACTGTGTAGAGGAAGTATTTAATTATATAATGAACCACACTACTTCCTTTGTTATTATTGAAATGTTGATACTGGTAGCAAGATAACGTGTGATGCTAGAACACATTTTGTGTATACCTCCTGGTCTGCATTGTAGTCTCTTGTTTGTACACGATTATGTGGGATTGATTTGTTTTATTCTCCTTATTCATATTTTTTATGACCAAATCAGTTTAATGTAAGAATGAAAATCTTGAATTGTCTTCTGGGACATGTGTTTCATGAATCATGTGTTAAACATGTAATTGTCTCAATTGTCTAAAATGTCAAAATCATACTATCTTCAGTGTTTCTGACAGGTTAGGTGTTTGTACAATATGTAATATATAAATAGACCATAAGCCCAGTATTAGAGATAGATTTGTAATGCGAACCTAGTCACATTAATCACCAATATGTCCCATATATAGGCCTGTGTGTAGTTTTAGAGTTCCTTTGAATCAGGAATCAGGAAGAAAAGATTCCACATTTAATGTTAATATTCCTGTGATTTCTATACACTGTTTTATTTAATATGATAGCATATGAAAATATAATATCTGAGGCACTTCTACAGCTTCACCTTGGTATACACATGAGTGTAGCTTGGGTAGAGAGAGTATATCAGTTTGAAACAGTAAAATGGGTGCACTGTTTTGTAAAAAAGAAAGCATAAAAGGAATGGAAGCAGTAAAGAATTTTCTCTATGAACTTTAACTTGTTTTTTTTTTATATAGCAGTATAGATAGCTGTACAATGATCATTGCATCTTTGAAGTTACATATTCTTCTGGTCTTGTCCTAAGTAATGAAAGATTGACATCCCCTATGCACTTTTAACAAGCATTGCAATAATGAGACAAATTTTCAGTGCTTTTATAATTCAAGGTTTTTAACATGAGAAAACTTAGATAAAAGTTTTAACTCAGAAGTGATTGTGAATTATAAAGCCACATTGTGATATTACTTAATTGTTTGTGGATCATTACCTAAGGCTCTTGCTGCCTAAAGCTTAGTGCTGTCATTTTTATGGGTTTTTTTGGGTTTTTTTCATTTGTTTCGAATTTATCTCTGAACTGTATGTGAAAGTATTGTATAGCTTACTCTGTCTAGTATTTGTATAAAACTCTAAAAATGTATTATAATGCAAACAAAGTGTAACAAAAACACAATAATATTATAAAGCTTCCAATGTGAATCACTACAAATATTGGTCTTTGTCTTTTAGTCTCTCATGGTTTCAGCACACAGATCTAATTAGTCAGCTAAAGTTAAAGTCCAGCTCATACTGACTTCAGATCCTGTTGTCTTATCGTCTCCTTGGTTTAAGGAGAGTTTCTGATACCCAGTATATTGGTTACCACTGACTATGAACAGTAAACATTGTAAATGTAAGTAATTTTGCAAGTGGAAATACACCGAGATTGTGTATTATGGTGTACTGGGCTATTTCAAAATGGTTCTTGGTTTTTTTAGCGCAAGGGGAGATCACTCTCACAGACCTTCCATTCACAGAGTAGCCTCCCATTGTCCACCCCTTACTGAAACGCGCACATCAACTTCTCACTCAGTGGATGATTTGCAATGGCAGCCATCTTTCAGGTAAGTTTGTGTATATTGCCCATTGTATGCCCTTACTAACCAAGGGCCTCTGTCCGGCTTATAACACCTCTAACAACAGACACCCAGTGGGCGATACACAAACTTACCTCAAAGATGGCAGCCATTGCAAACCGACAAATCGAAGTGTGAACGCGGCTTCACCATTATCTTCATTCCACTGTATCGGTTCATGAAATCTCACCCTTTCGGTCCATGAAAATGACCGGCCTACGTGTTGCAGTCTTGCTTGGCGCTCTGCACTGACATGCTAGAACAAAGAGACCAGGAGTGGTGAGTGGGAGGTGTCAGTATAATGTGACTTGGTTAAATGGGCTGTCATGCCTGATGTCTGAGGCATTTGGTGACATGGACTCGCCCTGCAACGAGACTACGCTCTATATATGCTTCCGTAATGATTCCAAGTCGTCATATGACTGAAAAATTGTTAAGTAGCCTAAGACGTTAAAACCCAAGCATACATTGACATATACACCCACACATACACACATTCCTTCCACTTTAGTCTAGCTGTAGGCCTATATAGGCTTTTATGTGTACTCAAACAGGTCAACGTTAGCCTACATTAACGTCAGAAGCAATAAGGCTTTCTTTAGTTCTTCTCTTTATAAAGGTTACCACACATGGGATGTTACATTATTTATTGAATTACTTGAATTTCTCATTAATAACATCTATGTGAAATTCGAGGATACCATTTATTTATTTATTTATTTGATTGGTGTTTTACGCCGTACTCAAGAATATTTCACTTATACGACGGCGGTCGGAGAGGAAGCCAGCATGAGCTGGACTTGAACTCACAGCGACCGCATTGGTGAGAGACTCCTGGGTCACTACGCTGCGCTATTGTGCTAACCAACTGAGGATACCATACCGGGATACCATTTACCAACAGTGCATAGATATTCCATTGGGTACCAATTGTGCTCCTCATTTGGTAGACCTATTCCTGTTTTCATATGAATACGACTTTATGCAGAAATTACTTAAAAGTAATATCTTTAAAGCTCGATCCTTTTCATTTACCAAGCGGTATAATGATGATCTACTGGCGTTAAATAACACCCATATTGCTGAAGCGGTGAAGGAAATCTATCCGCCTTCATTGGATTTAAAGGAGACGACAGATAGTCCTGATGGTACATCTTACAGATCTATATTTGTACAAAGACGACCAAGGTCTCCTTTCACGCCGCCTTTAGGACAAAAGAGAAAATTTCGATTTTGATATTGTAAATTATCCTTATTTGGATAGCAATATACCAAAGGGTCCCGCAAACATATCTCACCTTGTAGCATTTGTCAGATCTTGCGTTAATTGTGATGACTTTAATCTGCGTCACAAGTTGCTAGTTCAAAAACTAGTTTGTCAAGGATACTCCACCAAACGCCTTCATTCTAAGTTTCTCAAATTTTACAATGAGTATAACATTCTCGTTGGCAGGTATGGACAGAGCGTTCAGAATCTGGCGATCTGCATTGTGATCAACCACATAGACGGCGCTATTATCACTATGTACATAGCTTTTATACAGACCAGTATGTCATGTGTAACATCATAGATGGCGCCTCTTGTATTATCAGATCTTTACATATTAACGGGAGATACGTAATCGTCCGTTACTTTTGAATCACAATCTATTCGGTTAAGGCCGTAAAGGTAGCCATGCTCATTACATCTGCATGATGCTTTTATGAACAGTTGCAATCAAAGCGCGACTGAGATACTTGTTATTTGACCTGGTACTCATTCATGGACCACGAATTTGAACGTTCATCTCCATGCAGTAAGTTTAGTAACAGATGTGTAAGGTATGAACTCGTCTTTAGTGATAGCCAAATAATGTTGGCTGTGTGCTTAGACCGTTGGGGATTTCGATCTGTCAACAATTTTCCCACCATACAACGGGCATATTCGTATTTGACAGGGTGTTGTTTTGTTTTGTTTTTTTTTTTAACCCAGATTTTTATTTTAATGACGAGCTCGTAAAATTCCTTTGCGCCTTACACAATGCTATGTACTATTTTGTTCTATCCTGTAGTACAGGTCGAGTTGTTACGTCGTTCCTAACAACTATTCAGTCATATGGTGACAAGGAATTATTACAGGTGTGTGTGTGCAAATGAGCCTTTTAATTATTTTGTCTACTTATGGCGAATCCATGCCGCCAAAGAGCTGCCGTCACTGAAGTATCATGACGTAGACACCAGACATGACACCACACCCAGTCACTTCATATAGGCCTACTGACACCGGGCCAACCAGTTCTGTGCGGAGAGCCAGGCTGGACAGCAACGAGTACATGAAGGCCTACCATTCTTCGCCAGGGTTGGATCCCAGGTCTCCCAAGTTCGGGACGGACGCTCCCACCATTAGCACCGCAGCGGTCCTCTCCTTTGATCCGTCACATCTTTAAGTGTATGTGTGGTTACAAAACACTGATGCAGCACAAGAACATTCCAGTGTTACAGCAGAAATCGATGTGAGATGAGTGCCCATGCCGTGTATTCCAACCCCTGTTGGGATTCATTATGGGATGTACCCCAACAGTTGTCTAGGACGAATGCCCAAGCGGTGTATTCCAATCATATTGTCTAAGGCGAATGACCAAGCGGTGTATTCCAATCATGTTGTCTAAGGCGAATGACCAAGCGGTCTATTCCAATCATATTGTCGAAGGCGAGTGACCAAGCGGTGTATTCCAATCATATTGTCGAAGGCGAACGCCCAAGCGGTGTATTCCAATCATATTGCCTAAGGCGATTGACCAAGCGGTGTATTCTAATCATATTGTCGAAGGCGAGTGACCAAGCGGTGTATTCCAATCATATTGTCTAAGGCGAACGCCCAAGCGGTGTATTCCAATCATGTTGTCTAAGGCGAATGCTCAAGCGGTGTATTCCAATCATGTTGTCTAAAGCTGCGTTTACCGAACACGCGGTATGCGGATTGCGGGTCGCGGCAACGGAATGCGGTATGCGAAACGCGGTAAATATACCGCACTGTCTATTTATCGGTACGCGTTACCGTGGCGGTATCACTTCAGGTTTCATAAGCATGGCGCCCATCTGGTCCGCCCCTTCTCAATCACGACGCAACCGAATCCAGCAGGATGTAATCATCGCTGTTGGGGCCTTTGTGATAGCAAGGAAGAGACGTTCTAGACGAAGGCGAAGATGGGCAGTTCATCCTATTTTCAAGAGACGGAAGGAACAAGGAGCATATCACAACCTGGTACAGGAGCTGGGATTAGACGAAGATATGTTTCAACGCTACTTTCGATTCAGACGTGAACAATTTGCCCAGCTCTTGTTCGTACTACGTGGGGATCTTGTCAAGTTCCATCGATCGACAGAAGTCCTTTGTCCAAGACAACGTTTGGCAATTTGCATAAGGTAATAAATAAACGCAAATAGGACTTTTCAATACTTGTAATTGTTTTACTGGAATGATAGAAACCAAATATTGACGTAAGATAGGTGCAAATGACTTAACTTTTTGACTTCACAATATTATGCCGTTAACTGAAAATAGTTTTTGTCCAAGGCATGGCTTACAGGTAACAATGAAAACAATTAAAATCACAGCAAAGTAATCAGAAACCCTTCTTGATTTAGATTCGCAACGCGACAAGAGATTACTGTATGCGAAGTTGTTCTGTTCTGCACAGCTACTATTGAAAAGTCATGTGCATAGCCGCAGAAAGCAGGTCGGACGTTGCTCCAGAACACTCGTTTTGGCTCCGTATCCCTGTGTCCTCGTAGTGGGTAGATATCGGCGGCAGGTGCTTGTTAGCATATTGAACATTTGGAGCAAAAGGAGCAAGTTCATTTCGCGGTGGTAGAGGCGTTAGGCGAATCTGTATTCCACTCTGATTTTCTGCGTTAAATAAGACTTGTGACAATTGGACCTTAATAAATGCTTGTGTTTCCTTTGGTAGTTTCTTCATACGCTTGGCATAACTCGCGAATAGCAGCTCATCGGGATTAGTTTAGGTATTTCCTTGAAGTTCTTCATGATTCTTCATGCTTTCATTAATGAAATCAGTCAGAGCTGCTTCAATTGAAGAAGTGTCCTCTGCTAAGTGTCGTTTTCCACTTCTCTTTGGAGCTTTACCGACTCTTCCAGTAGATGTGCTTGGGGTAGGCGAAACTGATGAAGCTGCTGTTTCCAGTGGCAGAGATTCACTAAAGGAGCTAACTTCAGACCTATGAAAAAAAGAATGTAGTCAATCTACTTATAACTATGCTATTTTTGCAGGTACCTGGCAACCGGGGAATCATATGCATCGCTCGCCTTCAGCTATCGCGTCGGTGTCTCTACAATATCTAAGTTGGTACCAGAAGTATGCGATGCTATTTGGAAACAAAGAGATGTTGCGATGAATGTACCCAGCACCAGCGACGACTGGAGATTGATAGTAGCTAACTTTTGGGAGAATTGGCAATTCCCACACTGCTTAGGTGCACTAGATGGGAAACATGTGGTTATGATGAAGCCTTGGAAATCGGGGTCTTTATATTTTAATTATAAAGGGACTTGTTCTATCGTTCTAATGGCCCTTGTTGATGCTAACCTTAAGTTCATTGCAATTAATACCGGTTCGTTGGGTAGAAATAGCGACGGAGGAATCTTTGCCCGAAGTAACATGTGACAACGTTTCGCTAATGGGACATTCAATTTTCCATCTAGCTCAGTGATACCGGGTTTTGAAAGTCTTGGTCCTTTACCATATGTTGCGGTGGGAGATGAGGCGTTCCCTCTACTTCCAAACTTAATGCGCCCTTTCCCTGGTAAAGATAACTCTTTGGAAAAGCAAATATTCAACTATAGACTAAGTCGAGCTCGTAGAATAGTGGAAAATGCATTTGGTATTTTGGCCGCTCGATGGAGGGTATTTCACATGAAAATCGCCCTGCACCCATCCCATGCCAATTCCGTCGTCAAAGCTGCATGTGTACTGCATAACATGTTGCAGAGGACAAGTAATCCAGCCCAATTGACTCAGCTGATGGAAGAAATGGCAGACATGGACGCCGTCGATAGCCTCGCTCCTTTGTCACGTATGGGAAACAGGGCCAGTGAAGAAGCAATTTCTGTTCGTAATACCTTCAAGGATTTCTTCATGAGAGACAAATCGCTTCCATGGCAGAGACAACACGTGTTGAGAGGTTCTTTTGATGCTGATAACAATTGATGATACGTACCTGTTATCTTCATTAACACTCTGTGTACCAGCGCACGAATCGTTGTCGTCCGTTTCTTCAATATCAGGAACATTAGTGTCGGCCCTGGAAAGAAACAAAGAATGGTATGTTGTCGTTTCAAATGATTTTCTTTTAGAAAGAACCTTGCAGTATTGCAGACTCGAACACAAACACTGATATAAACAAGACTTGTTGGGTCCTGAAAGTGCATGCATCTCTTGCTTGGTTCAGAAACAGCAACACTTCTTCCTGCCAAAGTACATTGTGTTATTCATTTGTAAGTATAGGCCTAGACAATGACCAAGTTGTTTTATTTGTGAACATACTCATTTTTAGCTATGTCTGGTTCCAGAAACGACAGATAATAACAATTGATGATACGTACCTGTTATCTTCATTAACACTCTGTGTACCAGCGCACGAATCGTTGTCGTCCGTTTCTTCAATATCAGGAACATTAGTGTCGGCCCTGGAAAGAAACAAAGAATGGTATGTTGTCGTTTCAAATGATTTTCTTTTAGAAAGAACCTTGCAGTATTGCAGACTCGAACACAAACACTGATATAAACAAGACTTGTTGGGTCCTGAAAGTGCATGCATCTCTTGCTTGGTTCAGAAACAGCAACACTTCTTCCTGCCAAAGTACATTGTGTTATTCATTTGTAAGTATAGGCCTAGACAATGACCAAGTTGTTTTATTTGTGAACATACTCATTTTTAGCTATGTCTGGTTCCAGAAACGACAGAATATCAAAGAACTTCCATTTATGGACTTTTTTAAGCTGCGTCACCACTTTTCTTTTCCTTCAGAAATCTGCGTTGCTTCAGGTAGCTATCTCGCAAGTTTTTCCATTTTCCTCGCCATGCCTTTCCTGTAATAATAAACAAAGGCGTTTTCTAGCCCTTGCACTTTTAAATAAGTAATACAATCATGTGCAAATGCGCAGATATCAACTCAAACATGATTGTTTGTTTGTTTGTTTGATTGGTGCTTATAGCCATACTTAAGAATCTTTCACTTATATGAAGGTTTGCCAGCTTACGGGTGGAGGAAGCCGGAGTACCCGGAGAGAACCACCGACCTTTGGTGAGTGCTGGCCACTCTTTCACATATGTCATACATCCAGTTCCACACACAGAGCGCAAACCAGGAGTACATCACAGTGGTGAAAGGCAAGTGATTTCGAGCGAATGCATCACTGCTTTTTTGCAGATGTACAAGCGTTGTCAATCACTTAGCCACCAAGGCCCCATAACAGTGTGAGCGAAAGAATCATTACAATTCTCTGACCGAGGCTGGATTTGAGCCCGAGCCTCGTATGTCCGAACAGCTGAAAGACATGCGCCTTTAGCTACGCGGCCACGACCGGCTCCAAACTCAAACATGAAGCTCATCATCTAGACCTTCCACTTTCAACGTTTTTGCTATGCTCTCCCAGGCATTACTCATCTTCTGCCCATCCATATGACTGTCGTCCTTGGCATCGAAGATGAAAGGCCGTTCCCTGACGAGTCCGACCCAACGTTCGATTGCATCGTCCGGAAGTTGTTTTCCTCTCGGCATTTTAGCTGTATGAGCGCACGCAGGACTGCATGGAAACAATAAAAGAAAGTTCGGATAATTGCTGCACGTGGACTCTAAACCGTTACGGTATATTATACCGCGCGGAAAGATCGCTACACCGACCGATCGGTTTTACCGCGTACCGCGTGCCGCGACCGACTCGCATAACGCATACCGCGTTCCGCGGTCCAGTAAACGGATTTAGGGAAATGGCTTGGAGTGAAAAAATCTCTATACCGCATTCCGTTGCCGCGTCCCACGATACGCATACCGCGTGTTCGGTAAACGCAGCTTAAGGCGAATGCCCAAGCGGTGTATTTCAACCCTATTATCAAAGACAAGTGCAAAAAGGGATATAAATCCAACCCTGTTTGTCTAAGACCACTGCTTAACCCGTGTATTCCAACCCTGTTGTCTAAGACGAGTGCCTATAAGCTGTGTATTCCAGCTCTGTTGTTTACAAGTGCCCATGGGCTGTAAATCCAACCTTGTATGTTGTCTACGGCGAGTGTCAAAGGGCTGTAAATCCAACCAAGTTGTCTAGGACGACTGTCTAAGCAGTGTATTGCAACCCTATTCTCTAAGGCGAGTGTCTAAAGCGTGAAATTCCAGACGACTGCTCGAACCATAATTGCTTAATTAGTATCAACATATCCCCCCGCTCCCCCTCCCCCAACATTTAATAAACAATATGACGAATATCCAACAATCCTAAACCATTGTGCTTAAATTGGTTGTGCTACCGACAAACGGCGGTATTATTTCCACATTAACCTAAAAATCCGTGACTATAATAACGTATTAAAACTCATATCAAATAAATTAATATATGAGGTAATACCGCACATCTTTATCGAGAAACAGACGTGGTTGATGGAAAAGGCAGACCCACTTAAATAACATTTTTCAGTAAACTTAAGAACAAGCATTATTTATCATGGAAAGTAACATAATAAATAAAGTAAAGTAAAATAAAGTAAGTGTCAGTCAATCAACCAAGAAAGTCATTTATTTCAAGGGATAAGTCATTCAAAGCCAAAAGTGAAATGCAAATAACCGCGGTCAATCAAGAACGACTGAATGCTTTTATCCTAAATTAACGTCGGTAGTATTTCAGCCATATTCTGACGATATTGCCCCAGGAAAAAAGCTATTAGCAGATCAAATAGCTGTTGTGCTTCAAGTATTAACAAAAACTAAAATGACAACATTTTAAACAATGGATAATATATGAAAAGTATGCAAATTTATTACGATTATCAACGCATTTATTCAAACAGTTCGGTCAGTCAAACAATTTGACCCCGCATGTGATTTACAATGATGTTTATAGCAGTGACACAAATCCAGATCAATCAAAACCCAAGATATCTCCATGCTTGTACGAATAATATCTTGGAAGCGAACTAAAATCAGCACAATAATGTATATGTAAAGTATAGAATGACATATAGTTTGCATCATGATCAAGCACGAGTGAGTAGCAACAAATTATTATAGACATAAACATTTTTGGCAAATGTGGTTACACCATATTTTCAAATTTCGTCAAAATTCGACTAGTCGAATGAAAATACAGAACACGTCTTGTTTCATAAGTCTAGTTCACACAATGCGATTTGTTGAATTCTACCTCGTATGAAATAGCATTTGTCATAGCATTTCATTCCACTTTTCCAATTCGACAAATCGATACGACAAATTTGTCGTATCGACTCGTCGTATTTCCAGGAACAATATGACAAAATGGATTTGCACAACATTTGTATGCATTCTGTTAAAATCTATTGACGGTTCGCATATAGCATTTTTTTTATGTATTCTGCAAATCGGTGCGACGAATCGCATTGTGGGAACGTGGCTATAGCGAGACAACATATGTCGTTGACATTAAAGCATATACTTATATATATTCATTATTCGTAACGAGCCAAACTATGGAAGATGTAAATAAAAAAAGCATACAGTTCACATTATGTTTTCTTTGGGCATCCGAATTTATCACATGCCTTTGTTGCCAATAGGTAAATATAACACTATGGTTCGAACAAAAGCTACTTTAGACCTATTGTACGCCATACGTCATTTTATCTGTGCAGATAGAATTCAATTTATGATGGTCAAAATCAGTTTTTGTTGTTCACAGATGGCATCGTTTGATTTTAGACACATCTGTATTTCATACTGAATCCAGCAACGTAAGCAATAAATAGAATATTAACAAGCTAATAACAGGCTGATACTTTTCACTTGTGCTCGATGCTGCCCAACGCAGAACACCCTGGCCCATGTCTACGAGGCCTGCCTGTAGCATTTCAACCAGATAGTTAGAAAACATTCAGACTAAGTATCTTGGTAGATACGATATATTTTTACATTAATAGTTTACCAAAGGCCACAGTTGCTAAGTAATAAAATATTGCACTTTTGAAATACTTTAGTAGGCCTACGTGTAGCTTTCTGCATATCCTGCTTGAAACTATGCTCGATTGAAGTTTGCAGTCTTTATCCAAATAATTTTTTAAATGGTAACATGGATATTAGTGATAGTACTTGTGTATGTGTGTAGAGCGATTCTGATATACAGCTTCTGACATTTGTTGAGGTGGGTGCTTTCGTGAATTATCGACCAATGTCAAATGATGTTCATTCCGAGAGTGAGGATGTTGGTAGTTGACTGATCACAGCAGAAGCAGACGACACATACTTCGTGACGTCATTTTGAACAGGACGCGCTGTTGGTGTATTGGACAGTTGCCAAGTCGACAAGCTGTCTTCTCCTACGCTAGCTCTACTCAACAAAGCTCGTTTTGTGCAAACTTTTTGTTGCCATGAAACTTGCAATCAACCACGACAGCCAAATCAGGAATACATTTATGAATACATTGCATGAGAGATAATGGTGAAAGTATACCTTGGTAGGCCTATATGTGACGACTATTAAGTGACTGACTTACATTTTGCCAATAAAATGTCTGGTGGCCGTCTACGAGTCCGAATATTATATCTGGTCTTTTCGGACCCAAGACAAGAACAGCTGCTATTTTGTGTTCTCCTGTGTGAATATTACGATTATATGTGTGAGGAAATAAATTATCTGAGTCAATAGGCCTAGTATATTTAAATTTCAAATTATATGCCATCTCGTCTGTTTGTGAGCAAAATTTTCGTAAAATGAGTAACATATTACTTGATAGTCCGCTCTTTCATACCGTTATTGACACGGTTTTACCAAAAGGGATTGTGCCCTTGGCTTATTGCAACTAGGAGCATATTTTTTTTATCATAATGTTGCCGTGATGGTTAGGCCTACAACCAACTTAGTCAACGACCCCATTGTGTAACGTAAATCTTCCGCAAAACAATCGTATATAGGCTAAGATGATATAAACATATAACTTCAACATATGTTGTTATATACGCGTATGATAGTTACAATCAACTTAAGCTACGATTCTTTTTGAGTTCAAATTATGTTGGTTATCACAAACGTCTTACAACTGACGCTGTTCATAGGCGTATAAAACAATGGCGCTTTGTTTACTCAAGTCAACAATGAAAAAATGCATAAATACAAATAAATTTTTACAATTATGGCAATCAAATTCAAAATGACGCTGCATATAATGTAAGCCAAAGATGCGGAAGCAAACTGGAGCATTTACAGTTGGCAGAATTATAAAAGCATGGCTCTACACTCAAACAAATCACGTTTTGTCGTTGTATACTTAGGTTTACATATAATTTATTTCAGTACATCGGTTTTGTTAACAAATTATAGGCACTTCATTTCTCCACTTCCCAAGTCTCTAACACTGGTATGTATACAAGCAGACATGCAGCTTGATCATATGATTAAAAACTTAGCAAAGATGAGATTTCCAAAATATTATACATTGACTCAGCTATTCACATTCGTGCCCCATTCATGATGCATGATAACACAGAATCCATATATATTTACATCATGACATTATCCGCACCTTTCTGAAACCAGCTCTTACGTATGTCTACAAAACTGTTGTCTATTTAATCAGATTATATCATTGATAAAACTGGGAAAATGGCAAGAGTGGTTGCACAGTATCGCATGCGCAAAGTCTCGATTTCAGTGAATTCCGATCGACCTCGTTGCATGGTGGGATGCTATAGAAATGGGATTTTTAGACAGCTTTGACGAAGCTTTGTCGGCATGTTCACTTGTCAAAAAAAAAAATAAATAAATAAAAAACAAAAGGCAGTAAATAATGAATGCGGCTACTGTCCATTCTATGACCGTCCATGGAGTGCATACATTCGATCCCACTGATAAACGGTAGGCTGCACTCTAAACTCGACAATATTCCATAATATCAAAACTAGATAGGGCATATCCGTCTCTACGCTTGTATGCAAGTCAACATGCATGAGTAAATATATAGGCCTATACCTCACAGTCAATGTGAAACTTTCTCAACAAGGCAATTACTCTCGCGAGATTTTGAGACATGTTATTTAAACAATACATTTGGTTTTAATTAATACAACAATGAAGAGTAAAATCGTACTATTGAACTCAACACATTCAAAAGACAAACCTCACATGTTTTTGGCACGGATATAGGCGATGGCAATACACGTCCATTTTGCATAGATTTTAGTTACTGAAAGAGCATTTCGCCGACTAGATGTCACAGTGGTAACGACCGCGGCTAAAATAATGACGTCATGAATGACGCCACTACGATGATTGTGGATGGTTATGACGTCCGATTTGGAATCGCCCGGATGGAGGTGGACCAGTGGATAACAACCTTTCCGGGTTAATGTAACTCTTCCGGGGTGCGATCCGAGAAGGGTACGGTTGTCCGGGGGCCTCCGGCATCTCTCCGCTTTCACAACTGGCACAAATTTCACCCGGAACTTGCCCATTCCCTTGCAAGGGTTTCATCAGTCGTGGTAAAGTTAAGTAACGCATTCTGCCTTCTTGCGGCACCACCAATTTCGGGTCACCTAGAAACTGGTTGGCTGGTAGAGGCGGCATGTAAGGACTCTTATCAATACTGCTGGCGAGATAATACTTTTTAAAGAACTCCGGTTCAGGGATATTGATGGAAGAAATGGGGCTTGGTGGGGCGTGGGTGGGGCTGTGGGGTGGTTTCTCCGTAACCGGAACGGGCAGGTACCCTGAATAGTCCATGTGCGGGAAGCGCTTGTAGTGCCCGGACTCCACGGTATAATCCAACATGTCCGGCAGATGATGGGGGGTCTCAGGGGTGCAGCTCTCCGGCCGCGTGTGGTGCGGACAGTGAACCTCCACCGTCGCCGTGCTAAGGTCGCTGGTGCTTGCCGGCTCTGGGGGCGTAGCGGTTGGCGTGGTGTGACCACATTTCAACAAGACCCCGTTCGGTATGTTCCTAGGCAACGTTCCTTGCTTCAACAAGTTCTCCATTTCTACAGTGTTCTCGGGTTGACCAGCATCCTGTTGTTTTTTTACGGCTTTTTTGCGCTTTTTCTCGTTTCTCTTGGCACTACAGGTAGCGCAAATGGATATGGCTACCACGGTAAAGAACAACCCGCCTATCACACCCAAGATTATCGCATGCGTCGGGGGTTTTGAGTCCTCTTCGTTTTCTGAAACAATAAAGTGAACAACTGAATTAAGTTAAATTAAATTATACCCTGGGTTATTTGCACATATAAAGTAATCATTAACAACATAATCAACTATCTAAACTGTTGGGTGAGTCATGTATTTCGTTATATACAGAGTGTATTTTCTGGCGCAGTGGCGAGACGGGTTCAAGCCGGAAGGACCATTGTTCTTATGCAATGTGCGATTAATATACGTTACCAGTTTGTCCACAAAGCGACATCACAAACGCAGGAATGAACAAAACACACAGCTTGGGCTCTAATTAATTCAGGCGAGAAACGTTCCACAATGGCATTTGTTGGCATTTAGGACACAGCTATCACAGAAAAATATGTTAAAAATTCTAAAAAGTTTTGTTTCTTTAACGTTCAACATTGAGGATATGGCACTAAAGGGCAATTCACTCCAAGTAGCAATGTTGTGGAAGCCCTTATGAACTGGGCCAATCACTAGCGCTAAAAGCATCACGTGATAATTGGCTGTCATGTCACAAAACCTATTTGCCCTCGATTGCCAGTGTGATTTCTTTTAATGGATAGTCAGATATCGAAGCAATAGACTGGATTTTGTGGTTAGATTAAGTGGTAAATTGATGCATTTTGAACCACACATTTATGAGCAGGGAACTGAAAACATGTTGGGCATGATACTGCAGCAGTAACTTATCAGGGTGAGCTGGCAAGAAAACCGTCTCGTGAGAGTCGTTGTTTGAAGAAAAATATTATGATTTCGCATTATTTTTCCTTAGAAAGTCAGATTTATTACTAGAATATCTTCCCAAAATCTGAATGAAAGGGTCTGTAATCAATCAGAAGGTTCTGCTATGTTCAGTAAATTCCCAAAAGTCAGTACAGCCAGCGAGGCCAAATGCTTACACTCATGCAGGACGGGGACGATCAGGGCCGCTAAAACAGGACATGTTATAACATAATTTTAAAAATCTTTTTAGAACATTTATGGAAAACTACCTTATTAATTAATTCAGCTATAGTGGCCGACTTTATGTTCACTTTAAGTTTTAAACATGTCATTAAAAGTGCAATTGCTCAAAGCTAGTTCTTAAAAGATTCGCACTGGTTAAAAAAAGGACAATGGCCAACCATTCATATATTCACGGCCTAAAAAAGAATTGCTATATATGACGTCACTAGTTTCAACCGTTCCTCAAAACCCGTATACGTACACATAGCTCCAATGAATGACCTTCTAGTCAGCACCAATCCTTGCAGCACCATTTCCGGTGCTTTACGAATGAACATGTATAAAAGTAGCTTTCCATAAGATTTACCTTTGTTTAAGGCACTACATGTTTCTTCGTCCGAGTCGTCCTTACAATTCGGCCGTTCATTACAGGTAAGGTCTTTGTCAATACACATGTTGTAGCCACAGTCAAAATACTCGTTACTACACTTCCCTGTAGTTAAAAAATCCAGATCAAAGGGTTAGTCCAGAACTAAAATATGGCAAAAACAGGCGGGACTCAGGGCAACGAATATGTCGGGTTTTTATTTTTTTTCTTCACATGCAGAAATAATGTCGTGATTAAATAATTTTCAGAAATTATGAGAACATCTCTTAATAAGTTATGCCAAAGTCTGACTCAAAGATAAATGTATCTTGCGACAAATTTTTATTCACATTAGAATATTATATACCTTAAATGACACTAAAATTTCTTCCAAACTAAAATTTTCCAGATTCTGGGAGTTCTATTCTTTTTAGAAAGGTGTTTTGAGGTTTGATTGGATGGTATAGGGAGATATCCCACTGGGAAGTTGTCAATTTTAGCACCAAGGGTAATATCTTATGACATTTATGTGACTCTAAAAACGCTCTTTTGTGGTCGAATTTTAGGTAATTTAGGGTATCTCTATACCGCGCCATTCCTTCTAACATATCAGGCACAAAAGTTGCTAAAGTGGCTTTTGTTATGTATGACTATTTAACGTCTTCATGTACTGTTAGTCTGCGGACCTTTGTGTTATATGTTATAAGCATAACAGGCCCTGTTATATATGTACAGTGCGGACCTGGCCGAAAGCACCTTGTTCAATGCTCTGTTTATTTAACTGGATGTTCATTGGCTGTTAATTCTGTGTCTAAGAATAGTTGAATCCACCTGGCCCGTATATAAGCCGTGTTTTCTGTGCAGAGTGGAGGTATTTTTTTTGCTGCATCCACTGGGAGCCAGGAGAGTGTGCGACGCTCTCGTATCGAGTCCATTGTATTTATATGAGCTGGTGATGCCAGTTTCATTTGGGAGGACAGATTTTTATGCCGACACCGTTTGTGTACCACAGTAGTACTGATGTCTGGTTTATGTGAATTTCTGCGGAAGTCACGTTTTTTGGTGTTCGGATCTTTATTATGATTATACAGTGTGGACTGTGTAATTTGTTTAACACGCTGACCTCACCTGACCGACAAGGTCGTCAAGGACTCTAAACTGAAGTTTTCAGTTTTGCAAAGGACGTTCGTTCTGCCACAAGGTGACATTACTCTACGTCTCTGAACGGCTCGTTTGTGAGCTTCTGCGGGAGCTGTGACTGATCTGAAGTGGATTATACCTCCATGCCTGTATTTACCTTGTGTTGTGCTCTGCGGGTGTGACGTCATGCAAAGGCTTGACTGTTCCAGTTCTGTGTAACCTGTGTTCGTGTTCGCTAACCTAGCGAAGTACCTGTCTAGGACAATTTGTGAATTGTGTGTTTATCCCATGGTCTTTACATTGGAATTCCTGGAATACATTCCTTGGGATGCAAAGGTGAACTGGAAACTTTTAAAGACCGGTAATACTGATGTGTATGTTGTTGTTGAACTGTCTGTAAAACTGTACGTCTCGTTTATATATAAAGCATTGTTTACATTGTAATATTGAGTCACTGAGTCTGTTTTCTGTTGCCGTTTTCAATACCGTAACACTTTGCAGAAAGACCGGCGTATAATTACGCGGCTAATCTCAAAACCATTTTTTTTTCAATATGTAAATTGGTTGTAACATGCCGAACAAAATGTTGTTAAAACGGCTTTTATTTATTATTTTTTTTCAGTTCTTTAAATTTGTGTGCACCGTATACTAAAGAACAACAAAGTCATGTATAGTTAACGCCCCCTGCAGTAAACCCCAGAACTACATCACATATATACTAGTATATCCACAGAGCAATTGAGTTAGCATACTTGTCACACAAGGTTTTGGTCTTTGGTATATTTTTAACACCAATGCTGTAAATCTCCAAACTGCATCACATGTGATGTAGTTTTGGGGTTCACTGCAAAGTTGTTAACTATACATCCCATTGTTGTTCCCTATACGACGCATACCAATCAAAGAACTAACTGAATAAAGCCATTTGAACAACATTTTGTCAGGTATGTTCCAACCAACTTAAGCACAAAAGCCCTATTTATTTGCCCAGTTCTTCAGTTCTTCTAAAGCCAGTTTAGCAACTTTTATACACAGAGCAATATGGTTCCAACATATCTGACATAACAGTTGTTGAAATGGCTTTGAACTTTGGCATGCGGCTAACGACCCTGTCTTCAATCCCAAAACTACGTCACATAAATTTACAGAGAACATCAGATTTGAACATACCTGACACAAACGTTGTTAAAATGGCTTTGAACTTTGGCATATAGTTGACACTCCTGCCGTAAATCCGAATAAAGACTCTGTTAGTTTCAGACTTTCTCTGAACTACAGTCGCCACGCAGTACTGTTTCTTCATGGACCGTTCTGACGTCGTCCCATCGTATATCTCCAGGAAATTTTTGGCACAATCATCTTGAGATTTCACGCGGAAATTTCTGGAGTCAAACAGCATCTGGGAAAAGAAAGAAATGTACAGATATGTACAGGTATCTAGATGACATATACCGTGCTTAGGACTGTTTCATGCATTATTTTGCGGAGGTGGGTGTTCAAACCTGGCCTTGGACTCGGCATTGTAGGATTCTCCGGCTCTCATTGACTGTGGGGCCGTGGCCACAATAGACTGTCGGCTACATTCGCGTAACCGTTACGCGGTCTTACTAGGCCTACTTGTCTTTCACCAACATCTGTACGTCACACAGGGGAAAAAGTTCCTTAGTAACTTGTCATAGGTTGGTGGTTTACCCTTACCACTCTGGTTTCCTCCACCCAGAAAACTGACCGCCATCGTATAGGTGAAAAATTCTTGAGTACGGCGTTAACCAGTAATTGAACAAAAAGATGAACTGGGGATACCTCATATAGCAGACCTTAGGGCATTTCTCGATTAAAGCCTACTTGGCAAACTTCATGACACAATGCTGCATACCACCTCGCTGACCCTGGATTCGTGGCATGTACCGGTCTCAATAGTCGAGGGTGATTAAACTGAACTGAACGCTTTTCCCAGTATGTCAACCATGGTTCCAACGATTTTAGTGGAATGGGCATGTGAGTTAGTTGGGAATTTGACTTCGTGTTTTGTTTTAGTGGTTCATAACCTGAACTATAGGCATATATTATTTGGATTTTTTCGCTTACTAATACGATCAGATATGATGGACCTACCTTTCTGTGCGGAGGAACGCGTAATTCCCAAGTACAATCTAATGGGCGACCTTCTGTCTGCAAGGTAAATATACTGGGGATATCTTTGTATGAGATAACCGTATCAGCCTCTGTTATCGACCTTTCAATCCGACACACTGGAAGAAAAACACGATCAACATATAAAACAAGAGTAACAAATCGTTGCCTGCATACAGATTTCTGAAACAATCCTTGAATAAAGAATTCCAGATTCAGTGTTCATGGGTGGCTTGCGCGTTCCATTGAAATACATGTATGAAACGTCATCGCCTGCGCATTAATACGTCATCTAAAATGGGACAAATCTCAGAAATGAACGATCATCTGCGCGGCACAGAACCTGAAGGACATAGACATGTCATACAGAGTGATAACCTTATATTTCAGACTTAAAATATTATAAAATGGTGTACCGGAACTAGTGCTGATGTGTCGTCGTTTTTTGAGAGATCAAACTTACCTGAAAAAGCTGTTGAATTGTCGTTTTTGACGTAAGCTGGAAAAAAGGATAAAAAAGACATGTTACAACATGTTACCACTTAACATTCAAGAAGCACTTAATTTTTAACGGTCTTGAAGAACAATAGGTTAAACTCATTTCTCTCCTCGTAAACCAACTGTGTGTGTGAGGCTAGACACATCTTATCCTGGTGCTAGGACATAGGTATGCATTGTACTGAATAAAATCGCCATGTTGGTTGAACATGTTCAATGAAAACACGACAAAGATTCATATTTTAACGACAATTTGGAGACTCATTAAATTTACGCGCCCAGGCCATTCCTTGCGTCTTTCCGCCATCACCGAAAATTTTTGATTGTTTCTTTCCTAATTTTTTTACTTAATATAGTTTCCCAGCTCTTCCTGGGTTCTTTGTGTTGAACGCTGTCCTGGGAATTGGTATTGCGATGTTTGGCTTGGAACGTCCATTGTCGTTGACGATTAGTATATGAATGTACGTATATGGCTATAGACTTACAACAAAATATTTTGTTCTTTAAGATTATTTGATAATGAACATTTCTGCTTTGTAAATGTTTAATATATAACACACTGTCAGCTGTCGTAGGCGGGAGGTAATTCGATCATGGAGACTGCCGATCCTTGTACCTAATGATGTTACCTTGAATAGTATGGGGTCTCTTTGGGGCGGTAAAACTACAGCAGATATTAGAGTTCTAGAGACCTTGAGGTTACTGCCTTTTAACGAACGCTGTAATCAAATACCAGAGCTGCCCTACCTATTCCCCTGTCAAGTGATCACCAGAACTGTTAAACTATGGCTGACCATTGTCCCAGGGTGACATTGAGCTCAACACTTCATGACAAGGGACGTAATCGGATACTTAAGGATGGGACATTAAACTACTTCCTCGTGTTTGATTAACGGCCATTAGACATATTGGTGACCTGCCGTTCATCAGGATGACGCTGCTTGTGTCGTGCTACTGTGATGTATGGCCTTGAAGTTAATCACAGCCAATGCGGGTATATGGATTGTATTTGGGAAGCGAGACGAATGGTTCTCAGCAGACATTTGATCGCAAACCAGTGAAGTTGGATCGATCAAGAAACCATCTGTATGTCTACAATATGTAGAGCTACAGGCCTTATACAATGTGCCCAGGAAATGTAGTCTACCCAACATCACGAAAAGCAATTACTTATCTTAACAGGGGCCAAATAAAAGAATGGCAACGGACCTATTATTAAACAACTGGAGCACATTTGTCTTGGCACAATCTCCACTTCCGTACATAATTCAATGAGAAATGTGTAACGGTTTCACTTTGAAAGTGGGCCAATGCTGAATCCACCGTTATTACAGAGATCAGTGATTCTACTAGATAGAATATGTACCGATATCTCAGTTGGTACATCGCTACGCGTGGGTGGGAAATTAGTACGGTGTCTGGCAGGGTAAGAGAAAACATTGCATGTATAAGCAATTCAGTGTTGCTACGCTATACGTTGATGGGCACAGTAAATAAAACACAAAAGACATTAACATATTATAGAAGTTAACATATCTTATTTCAATGCAGTAAATACACACTCCAAAAAAGAAACAATCTATTAATTTTAACAGAAAGTTTGATGTCTAAGTGATGCTGGAATGTATTCTGCTGTTGCAACAGATTATTCTGTTAAATATAACTGTTCTCATACTCTATTAAGTCAACATCAAAATTCCAAAATTCCAAATTACCCAAACGTGCATATGCTTCGTAAAGCCACCATGGTAATTATTTTTACTTGTATTTATTTGCTCAGAGTTTTTTTGTACAATGTTACATGGGGTGATGACCAAAGCGTTACTTTAGCCATGGGTAATGTTAGGTATCAAATAGTTTTCCCTTAACTGTATAATGTTACATGGGGCGATGACCAAAGCGTTACTTTAGCCATGGGTAATGTTAGGTATCAAATAGTTTTCCCTTAACTGTATCGCAAACAGCTTGAAGAAGATTCTTCACCGTATGATCCGTGCAAACAAACAGCGCTTTGCAATAGGAAATAACAGTGAAAGCAGTCATGCGAAGGTGTCATTTTCTTATGATGAAGCCAAAAAAAAACAACAACAGTACTCAGAGACAAATTAGGATTACAGCAGGCCATTAACTCGATGTGACAGGCCACATGGGGGTTTAGCAACCAATCAGATATCGGTCTGAGCCCTAACAAGAGGATCATGGGAAGGGGATTTGAACGTTCCATTCAGAGGTGATCATTCCGGAGCTCCGATGGTCTAATTGTTCTCGTGTCGGGGATTTCAGCCGGTGGCCATTAATTGATTCAAGCGTTATAGTCAAGAAATCGACCAAAGGTATCAACACTGGCTGAAGGCGGTTGTATTAATTCGCTCCTGGTTTTATCTCCTTGGTGTTTCCTGAACGGTTCTGTTTGTGTGGAAATGGACCTATTGTATGACGACCCTTGGCAAGACTTAGTCGAACAGAAATCGTCTGGTGACTGTATACGACGGCCTTTGACACCAAATAGTCCAAAGAAAAGACGGTATACTGGGCCTACTATATTCGAATGGTAACTGTATACCGGAACGACAACCCTTGGCACCAAATAAATCAAACAGACAACGGTATTATAGGCCCACTACATTCGCCCGGTGATTATGCATGTACATACAACATCTGATACCAGATAAACCAAACAGACAACGGTACTATAGGTCTATTCTCCTGCTGACCAAGCCTATATACGACAACATCTGACATCAAATAAACCACACGATATTCGACTCGTAATAAACTTTTAACTATGTCAGCCATTTGAGTGAGTGAGTGAGTGGCTTGGGGTTTAACGACGTACTTAACAATTTTTCACTCATATGACGACAAAGGAATCCTTAGAGTGCACTTAATGTGCCTCCTTGTTGCAAGACGGATTTCCACCGCTCTTTTATCTATTGATGCTTCACTTACCGAAGGCAAGTAAGACACCCAGCCCGAGTAATTATACCGATACGGGTCAACCAGTCATTGCACTACCCCCTTCATGCTAAACGACAAGCGAGGAAGTTACAACTTCCTCTTTTAGGTCTTACGTGTCTCGGTCCAGGATTGACCTGGCTCTACCGCTCCCGAAGCCGACGCTCTGCTAACTGAGCTATCGTGGCCGGTTGCCAGCCATTGAAGAGGCACATTAGTTTTTTCCACTTTTGTACTTCTGATAATACCATGCTGCACGCAAGTATCTACAGAAGCGTGTACAATTTTTTCGCTTTATTTTTTTATATACATATAGAATATATTTCTGTTTACATTTCTATATCCTGATCTACCAACCACACAGATTGTATAAATGCATTTTAATCGAATTGGGTAATGCTGTAAAACTTACCAGGATTTACTTTGAAGTTGTACACTGCTCTAAATCCTGAATACTGCAAAATATCATCACTTCTAAAACGAATCCACATGTAATTTCCTGTTGATTCAATCCACGGAGGAAAAGTCCTTCCACAGTATCGTCCAATCAGCGGTGAGTATCCATAGGGGCCATCTCTGACTTCTAGAAAATCATATCGGCAATCATTGGCGGACTCCATCATGAAATGGTCCCTAAAGTCAAGCTCGACCATGTACCCAACAGGAGCTGAAAAAGAATATATATAAAATACAGATACACAAACAAAAACTAAATCACAAAAATATACCAGTCACTTTTTTCTCTTTCCATTTATAGTCTTTCATTTTAGCGTTTTGGGGTGTTTTATTTTGTCCTCTTCTTTGTCATTCATGTTATGAGCACACGTGAACTCGTGTTAATATGACGTCAGAATCAGTGAAATGAGGTTCATTCCAGACATACCGGAATGCATTACCGGTATACGCCTTTGGGCTACCGTAGCAAAGCTTAAGCAAAAGCTACGTTATAGTGTGATTGTTGGCAAACATTTAGGCTTCATCAAATTAAGAGAAGATCTTTTTTTACTGCTCAGGTGTACATTCGTTTATCAGGACATAGGCGTTCTCTGTGGTACGTGCATGGTAAATGTAATTGCTTTAAGTCCGAAACGTAAGTATATAAAACTGTACTTGTGTTTAATTTGTTTACATTTATGCTTTATCGGGTCCTAGATGTGAAGGCAACAGATGTCTAATATTGTTCTGATGACATTTATGTTGCTTATCAGAAATAATTCAAATCTGATAAATCAGTGGTTAACGAATTACGACTAATAACGACGTGAAAATGGTCCAGCCTATATGTTTTGGGTTGTAAGAGCAGCTTAAACCTATTATATGTGTGTCCGTTAACCAACTCATATAAAATTTTTTTAAAAATTCCATTTGCTTCAAGTGTAGCTTTTGAAAGCTGTACCATAGTACATCGACATTGCTGAGTATGGCAATGAAACCGATTGCATTCATGAAAGACGTTTGATATTTGACACATTTTATCTGAAGAGTAAAATGGCAACTTTCCTTAATCCCAAATCCCATGCCGATTATTGAGTTGATTTAACCGAAAACAGATCATGTGACATCGTAACGTCTGAATGGAACAGCTTGGAATACGACCTAGACAAATGGATTGAACTTTACAAAGAGTTCACAAAGCTATCGAAGTAATAATTGTTCCTCTGTGAATGAGAAAGAGTAGAGAGAGAGAGCAAGTGAGAGAGGGAAAGAAAAGAAAACCCTCACCATGCCATCACAACTCTGTGACCGTTTGTAAAACGGTTGGCCAGTTACTCCCCATCCATTAAAAACTGGACATTTATTACTGCCCAGCGAGGCGTTTTTTAAGACCTAATAACCTCTTCTTTGTTGGAAGAAGAATTATTCGTGTGCCTGGCGACGGTCCGCCGTGTTTTAGCGCTCCAGGCTTTCCCGGCTAGTTGAGGGAACTTCTAAATGCTCGGCACGTACAATTACACTCGCGGTCTGTTTTAGCCTCATCGGTCACTCCTTGACGCGGCCAGTCTAGCTTTCTCCAGGCGAACATGTCTGCAAAGGCTACTTTAGGTGAAGTATATGCCCCAAATTGCTATTCGGTATTCCAACCCTATCACATGTTGCCAGACCACTGGAAAGATGTCCTGACGTAAAGAAGTTCCTTTCAACAGTCATCAACAGAGGTTTAAAATTTGTGCCCCCTGTCGGTCAACCCATTCCCTGTAAACGACATCCCCTATTCTCTACTGGCCCTACCAATCGCCCCCACCACTCCCTCCAACATCCCCTATTCTCTACTGGCCCTTACCATCTCCCCACCACTCCCTCCAGCATCCCCTATTCTGTACTGGCCCTATTCTGTACTGGCCCTACCCATCTCCCCTACCACTCCCTCCAACATCCTCTATTGCAACTGGCCCTACCAATCGCCCCCACCACTCCCTCCAACATCCCCCTATTCTCTACTGGCCCTACCCATCTCCCCCACCACTCCCTCCAACATCCCCTGTTTTCTCTACTGGCCCTATTCAGTACTGGCCCTACCCATCTCCCCTACCACTCCCTCCAACATCCCCTGTTTTCTCTACTGGCCCTACCCATCTCCCCCACCACTCCCTCCAACATCCCCTGTTTTCTCTACTGGCCCTACCCATCGCCCCCACCATTACTGGCCCTACCCATCGCCCCCACCACTCCCTCCAACATCCCATATTCTCTATTGACCCTACCCATCGCCCCCACCACTCCCTTCGACACCCCCTATTTCCTTCTGGCCCTACCCATCGCCCCCACCACACCCTCCAACATCCCCTATTCTCTATTGACCTTACCATCGTCCCCCACCACTCCTTTTAAAATCCCCTATTCTCTACTGGCCCTACCCATCTCCCCCACCACTACTCCCAACATCCCCTATTCTGTACTGGCCCTATTCTGTACTGGCCCTACCCATCTCCCCCACCACTCCCTCCAACATCCTCTATTGCAACTGGCCCTACCAATCGCCCCCAACACTCCCTCCAACACCCCCCCCCCCCCTATTCTCTACTGGCCCTACTCATCTCCCCCACCACTCTCTCCAACATCCTCTATTCTTTACTGGCCCTACCCATCGCCCCCACCATTACTGGCCCTACCCATCTCCCCCACCACTCCCTCCAACATCCTCTATTGCGGCTGGCCTTACCAATCGCCCCCACCACTCCCTCCAACACCCCCCCCCCCCCCCCCACCACCCCGCTATACTCTACTGGCCCTACCCATCTCCCCCACCACTCCCTCCAACATCCCCTGTTATCTCTACTGGTCCTACCCATCGCCCCCACCATTACTGGCCCTACCCATCGCCCCCATCACCCCCTCCAACATCCCCTGTTTTCTCTACTGGCCCTACCCATCGACCCCACCACTCCCTCCAACATCTACAATTTTATTTCATCTGTTATCTAGGATTATTAAAAAGTCAACCATGAAGAAATACGGTTCTAGCATAGGTAGCTTTATTGTTGTTGAGTAAATGTGGACAGACCTGCAAATTTTCAGCATGGCAACTCGTGTCCAAGCTGGACAGATCTGGAGTATTCTGTTGTAATCCATGCCATTTTGCCAGTTTGCCCATAAAGACAGAAAGATAGGAATGAACAGTAGACGAAAACAGTTTTGAGCCAAATTTTACCCCACTGCATTTTTTAGCATGATACAAGATTGGGATACCGATTTCATTCATTCACCTAGTAACATCAATGAAAATTGTTGACTGCTTCTCTTTGTCTGAATCCGTCTTAATTTAGTACTGTATATACTTTCTTAGTTCTGTTGTGGCTTGTGCTTGGACGTTATTTGGGGAATTGGCCTTGCGATTACTGACCTGGACTGATCTTGGGTGACGGCTGGTATACGAATGTCTGCTGGATGTGGTGGTTTATCCATACCCCCCACCCCCTACCTTCCCACTCCCATAAACCTGACTGGTGTCATAAAGGAAATCTTGAAAGTCGCAGTTAACAACAATCGAAACCAGGTTTGAAGGATTTGATCTTCTACGTCCCCGCGATGTCAATGTTTTCAACTATAAGCTTTTAAATCTGCAACGTACAAGCTTTGGCCTGTATGCCTATAGGCCTGAAATGGTTTCCAGAGGGCCGATACCATGAAAAGTAAACGTTTGACTTAGTGTAGTGTTGGTTGATTTGGACAAAAGTCACGATCAGGGACGGGCCGCACTCACCGAGTCAAGGAGGAGAATCAGGGGTTACGTAACCTGTGATGGGAAGTCTGATCGTTAATGGAAGCCAAGGAGTTAGAGAGAGGAAGAGAGACAGGGAGAGAGAGAAGGGGGTGGGGAGGCGATCGACCGGTCTCTGTGTACGCTCAAATGGAACAGTCTGCTAGCTTCCGAAGAGAAAAGTCTTACGCTTTAGGCTTATGCTGTCTTCGATCACTCCCTGCTAAGTACTTTACGGCGGCTAGTTCGGGCAATGATTATAGACGCAAAGCCGCCCTAAACATTATCTTATTGGAACATGTCTTCAGACCTAACTGGAAATGACAGAACGTCCATTTCATAACACCAGGTATGTAAGTAAGTACTGGAGGCTTATCGGACATGTTCGCTTTTACAGTGTATTTACCACTGACGATAAATCGTTATACTTTTTTTAATTGTTTTTAATTCCTCCGGTAAAACGACGGCTGACCATCCTGATCGCCACGAAATTGCATTTGTCCAGTTTGGCGCCCACAATTCTGACAGGTTTTTGGCGAATGATGTGTTTATGGCTCGAACAGGTCACCGCAGATAGAGAGATGGTCGGCGCTTGCAACCGAAGTGTGCCTCTGGGATTTGGACTGTTGCCATTGTGGCTCAAAGGTGAGGGAAGAAATGCGATGCTGTAGAATATAGTGCAAGTGTTGTTGATAGTCAGGATGGTATATGGTTCTATATTTGGGGTTCATATTCCCGAGATAACCCCAGGGGAGGGGATGTATTCTACGCCTCTTTTTACTGTGGTCGACATGAGCGTCTTCGCCAAAACACAGACAATAAACCTGGCAGAAAAAAATACTTCCAGCGGAAGAAAGTTGGGTTTTTTGCCCCGTTTTTATTCTTTGTTTTGCTGCAAGAGAATGTCTTAAAAGCTTATATTATCTTTACTTCCCAGCTATAGTCTAGGGTACCTTTACTTTCCACTTCTCACAAAAATCTTCATATTATAACAAAATTTTACTTGTCTGCAAAAACAAACTGGACAAATCCGTGCACTAAATACATAGACGATCCAGGATGCCGGAGAAGCCACTGAAACGCATAATCATTCTTTATTTAATTGATTGTAGTTGAACGCCATGCGCAATAGTAAGCGAAGTGTACAAACCATAGTCCTCCTCGTGTACTGGTAAAAGAATAGATGTATCTATAGTCAAATTCCTAAAGACCAAAGGATTCAGCACTCAATAGAGGCCTACGCCACTATAGTAAAAGCGCTTGACGCAACGTTGTGACAGCTTTCTAAAAAAGCGCACATTCTTCCTGACAGCCAAGGTTGAGAGGATCTAATTTCTGTAAGATCTGTTTACCGTTATTCACATGAAATTAATAATCATTGATACATATAAAAATATGGCAGATAGGGGTCATAATGATATAGATTTGAATACTGACATGGGTAACCTGTCTGTCCGAGTTTCATCAAATCTGGTATGTTCCTTTCCGTTATTTTAACTGGAATTTGTAAAACAATAAAGTATCCAGAATTTACATTGTCGAGCAGTATTTTGACCTATTTACATCAGAAATAACAATTTTAAAGTGATTTGAAATTTTGACGCGAGTCTAACATCATTTCGTGATCCCCACTGTTAAGAGAAAAGGGTCAAAACTACCCGAAAAACTAGGCTCAGATGTGACCCTGATATGCAGGGTATAGACATGACCAACTCTAAATATTAGGGTCACTAATCAAACCCTATAATTTAGGGTCACCCGACCCTAAAAATTAGGGTTTAACTACCCCATGAATAAGGGTGACATAACCCTAAAATCAAGGATTATCGGCAGCATTAAATAGAGTGAGTGAGTGTTTGGGGTTTAACGTAGTACTTAACAATTTTTCAGTCATATGACGACGAAGGAATCTTTAGAGTGTATGTAATGTGCCTCCTCGTCGCAGGACGAATTTCCACCGCTCTTTTATGAAGTGCTGTTTCACTGAGACGGTTTACCGAAGGCAAGTAAGCTGCCACGCCCGAACCATTATACTGATAAGGGTCACCCAGTCGCTGCACTATCCCCTTCTTGCTGAACGCCAAACGAGGAAGTTACAACTCCTCCTTTTTAGGGTCTTAGGTGTGACTCAACCCAGGATTGATCCTGGATCCACCGCTTCCGAAGCGGACGCTCTACAGGTTGTGCTATCGGGGTCTCTGATGTAAATTTTAGTGTTAAATGGAAAAACTTGCCTGTGTTTGCAACCCTAAAAATGAGGGTCCCAAATATATAGGGTCACTGTTTCAACCCTAAAAATTTGTCTTGTTTAGAACAATGGCCCTTGTTGTTACTGTCAAATGATTCGACCGTTATTTTCCGATCCTATATTTCAGGGTCAGTTTGCCTGTGACCCTGAAAACTTGGCTCGAGCTGACCCTAAAATTTTGACAGTGTGGGGCCTGCGATAGGTTGCCTTCTATCACGGTTAAGACTTAAGCCGTGCTATGCTTAAGACATGTCTGTGATACCGCGAACGTTAAGTTCATTTATAACATCAGGCAGGCACATGCACCGTTTACGCCAAGAAAAATAGTTTTTCGGTTTGTTTTAGAAATATATTGAAAGTAATTTTCAGAATAACTTTCGGCTCGTCCTGAAGATGAATGCCGATAAAATCCCACGGAGCAGTCGTTGTTGCTTACAAAATCACCCCAAGGATGGATGTTATTGTAAATGATCAATGAATCAACGTTAGGTAAATGAAACACGCCATAGTTACATCTGCAGACTCCTGTGTTGGCTATTCGTTTGCAACTGTGGATAATCCCTGCGGCTTAAGGGGGAAGGAGGGGGGTTGTAGTCAGATGGAAACAATGGCGGATGTGGATGCGTGAGTGCAGACTGTTCCTCATCAATCTGGATCTGGTTGTGGACAGACAAACTGTTAATGAAACAATTCGATCTCCCTTTCATTTCAGCGACGCCTTCTTAGGGGTGAGCTGACGGACATCTGATCGACTTTTCCACCGAAAAACGTACACGGAATGCCCGGAAGAGAGCCGACCAATCAGTCAGAATATAGGCCTACAGCTTTTCCGTGGGACTTTCCACGCGCACAGGAAAACCGTCCAATGAAACTTCGGGGTTATCTAGTCCTAGGATTATTAAAGCCCGTAACTATCAGATTCATTGCTGCTGAAGACCCAGAATACATTGTTGATCTAATCCAACTTCTTTAGTATTTTAACCCGACGGCGAGATCCACGCAACTGGCATGAATATGCCAACAGAAACCAAGATTCTGGTAGACTAACAGGCCTGAGCCCGACTACTTTTCAACACTTTCATGTTACTTTTCATTAAATGCGATCACCACACACAATTTTTAGTAATACTTGACCAGTAAAGTCTAATACATTGTAATTAACACCATCGCATTGATTTTTTTACCTAAATTTGCTTTAGCCATGCTGCCAGAAACTTAGTACGTTGTTACTAGGTAAACACTTGTACAAACAATTAGAATAAAACCCTAACTGAGGTCAATTCACATTTCAACGATTACGTGTGACCATTTGCTAACAATCACACTATCGTCGCTAACCTAGGTTGACATGCTGTAGTCTTTTTATATTTTTGCCTGATTTCTTTGAGGAAAATGTATAAATGTATAGGTAACACCTGACCAAATGTATAAATGTATAGATAACACCTGACCAAATATATAAATAACAGGCAACACCTGACCAAATGTATAAATGTACAGATAACACCTGTCCAAATGTATAAATGTATAGATAACACCTGACCAAATGTATAACTATATAGATAACACCTGACCAAATGTATAACTGTATAGATAACACCTGACCAAATGTATAAATATATTAATAAGACCTGACCAAATGTATAAATGTATAGGTAAAACCTGACCAAATGTATAAATGTATAGATAACACCTGACCAAATGTATAAATGTATAGATAACACCTCAGCAAATGTATAAATGTATAGATAATACCAGATCAAATGTATAAATGTATAGATAACACCTGACCAAATGCATAAATGTATGGATAACACCTGACCAAATGTATAAATGCACCAATAAAGAATCCCATCTAACGTTTAAAATACCTTTTTATTTTTGTGATATTATATAACCGAGATACCGCAGTTCAAATTAAGGAAAATCGCGCAAATCGAGGAAATCGAAAGCGCCGCCAAGTCATCAATTTTAACTAATGGTGCGCGAGTTATTTCTATAACTCGATAACACGCCTGTTTCCGCTGTAACGTCATGAGATCTATGCTTTCCTGTTTGCTATATAGACATAGTGTATAGGGTACAACTGACGCGACATGAAGTTTCCGGTTTAACTAAATTTATAATATGGCCCACAATAATTCCAGATATAAAAAGTTAATTTGTAGTTTTCCCACGCACATCAGAAAAGAGAAACTGCTGTGATCGATTTCTGCTAACGCATCTAATTAAGTAAGGCTATATTACCTGTTGCTTTCTTTTTTTAATTTCAGCAAACTGGATGATTCTTGTTTTCCTCGAGACCTTTTCTGCCTCAGTCACCTAGAGAGCGGAATTCTCTGTAGGAGAGCGGGCGAGTTGAAAACGTACCCCGTTTATGCTCGACTAGTGACATTTGTGCAGTAAAACTAAACGGCATTCTTGGCACAGTGAGAGACCGCGCCTGCAAAAGAGATCTTCTAACTGTTATTGAGACAAGTTTCAAAGGCTAGCATGTCTGCTAAAAATACGACTGTTATATAGGTTCAAAGACCAGAAGACAATGGCAGGTGTCGAGTCCTTTTCGTCCCATATCCAATGATAAGATGGGCTCTCATAATGGCATTTGAATATTAGTTGACCCTACAATCTGACATGTTTTGAAAATATTACACTTCTGTTGGTCAACAGCTTTACACCTAGTTTACACCTTGATCAACACGTTTTTCAGTGCCCTGGTTAATATATTGATCATTACGTAGCTTAATGCCTTAGTCAACACGTTGTTCAATATCTTGGTCAAGACGTAGGTCAACATGTAAGTTATTACCTTGGTTGACACGTCGGTCAATATTTTGATGAACACGTTGGTCATCAAGTACCTAGGTTAATACGTGGATCAAAACGTAGGTCATTATGGTGGTTTGATTAATATGTTGGTCAACACGTAGGTCAATACTTGGTCAACACGTTGGCCAACATGTAGGTCAATACCTTGGTCAACACGTAGGGCAATGCCTTGGTCAACATGTTGGTCAACACGTAGGTCAATACGTTGGTCAACATGTTGGTCCACACGTAGGTCAATATCCTGGTCAACATGTTGGCCAACATGTAGGTCAATACCTTGGTTAACACGTTGGACAACACGTAGGTAAACACGTAAGTTATTACCTTGGTTAACACGTCGGTCAGTATTTTTATTTACACGTTGGTCAGTCAAGTTACCTAGGTTAATACGTGACATTAGCTCACTTGTCAAATCATATGGGGGTAAAAAGAGTTTCATCTTTCATATTTACCAATTCATTACCAACTGTTTACTGCCAAACCCAAATAATTGTCAAAAATTCAATATAATCCAAAACGCTTAGCGTCATGTGACTTACGTATCGGTACTTAAATACTAAACGTTTACTACACAATTCTCATATCGTATGATCCAGATTGATGTGGCCAACACATGTTTTTCCCCCAGAAAAAAAAACGTTTCGGTATCTCAAATGTACTATCCTTAAAATAAAGTCCAAACTGAAAAACTGAACTACTTGCTTGTTCTGGTACAGACTTCATTGCTAATGGATTGAGAAACATCTCAGGACCAAGAAATGCAACAAAGATTTTCATATGGTATTCGAGTCTGCTGTACAAAAAAGGCCCAGCACTCGGTTCGCGTATAATTACATATTCACGTGAAATCCATGTTAAACCAATAAGTTAGAAAAAATGGCATTTTCCAGTAGCGGTACTACATTATATCTGTGTGGCATAACGTTGCTAAGATTTATATCGGGCTACGTTCAACATGACAAGCGGGATAAAAGCTTCAAACAAGATTTCTGGGCGCGCAAAAGTAGGATTATAAAGCCGCTTGTTGGACAGTAGTATATATTTAGAATTAATAAAAGAGAACTGCTTCTCTGAGGCAAGAAGACAAGGCATTCGTGTGTATACATATGGAGACACAATACCATATTCAATTTGTCAAAGTCTCCTTTGGAAATGGCTTAGAGCCTAATAAAGGCTTTAGCAATGCATGGCGCTTCAGGAAGAGAGTCTATTCCGAGAACAAATCTTTCCCAACATTATCAATAATTTCCCAACTGAGCAGCTCTCCTGTAAAAATCTGTCATCCTTCGCCAAGCCATCACTCATGCTTGCCTGGAAGAGAACTTAACCAACTGCCAGAACATTTCAGCTAGGCGAGCTGAATCAGCATGTACATGTTATTTCGGTTTATATATGAGCCTCTAATTCGGTTAAGGTGCATATGACAATCTGGAAATTTTCTGTTAATCACTAAGAAGACAATTCGGGTATTAGGTGATAACAACATGGAAGTTATCTAAAATCACATTGTTCACATTACCCCAATTCTTTTAATGTTTAGGACGGATATATTTGCTAAAAAGAGCAGACCACGTGTCAGAAAAATTAGAAGAATTAGGGTAATGACATTCGCCAATCCATAGACTTTTCATAATTACGTTTTGAAAATGTCTTGAAAACTTTGAAACCTTAATTACCACCTCATTGTTCAAACGTGAATTTATTTACAGTTTCTATGCAAATGCATAGTGTTAGAAATGCTTCAATGTGCACAATTTTATGAAAGAAGCCAAACATGTTAAAGGATTTATTTAGTTTAGTTTATTATTGTTTAACATCTTACGTACGAATTTTTCAATTACACAATGTTGATTAATTTTATCGAAATGGCAAACTAAAATTCCAGGGGCAACCATCGCTCTTTGGCAAGTTATATGCACTGATGAATTTTTGTCTTGGTGAGAGAAAAGTGGTCTCCAACGAATACATAAACAGCACAACACAACGAGCGCCGTCGACGACATGAACAAAGAGACTTGGAAGATCTTGAAACCGAATCTAGTGTGCCAACGCTGATTAAACATTGCAGACATTAAATTCTAAATCCGGAAATAAGAATTTATGTTCACAGTTATACCGATGGCGTGGTGATTGTTCTGCAGGCTATGTCATGTTTTCATCTAGCACAATTTATAAAAATAAAATACTTCTTAGCAAAACCTATAGAACAAAATTATATGAAGAAACGATGAACAAAAGTTAACAGTATACTTACCCACTAAGATGGTGACACACTCCGTGTTGTTGGGGTAATTATGAGGGTAAAGTGGGCTGTAAAACTCCATGTTCTCCCAGTCTCCAAACGTAAATTTCCAGCATTTCTGCGGAACATGCTCCTTGTCCAGTGGCGGAGCACTGACCTTGTACTTGACCTTGTCTGAAACATTGAAAGTTTTTTAAAGTTTAGATCTATAAACATGCTTGATGGCGTTGGTTCGCTTCTTCGTTAACGTGCTTAATGTGTAATATCACGCGGGTATCTCCATGTAACAGGCCTGTCTGACTCACTGGAAGGTTATGTCGAAGACACTATACATGGCACCGCTGTCATATTAACACTGGTAGCGATGTTTATGTTAAAATATGTCACACGTTTTATGCTAAAGTATGTCACATGTTTTATGTTAAAGTATGTCACACGTTTTATGTGGGGGCCTCCGTGGCTCAGTCGGTTAGCGCGCTAGTGCAGCGCAATGACCCAGGAGCCTCTCACCAGTGCAGCCGCTGTGAGTTCAAGTCCAGCTCATGCTGTGAACGGACGTACGTGGGAAGGTCTTGCAACAACGTGTGGATGGTCGTGGGTTTCTCCCGGGCTCTGCCCGGTTTTCACCCACCATAATGCTGGTCGTCGTCGTACAAGTGAAATAATCTTGAGTACGGCGTAAAACACCAATCAAATAAATAAATAAATAACACACGTTTTATGTTAAACTATGTCACACGTTTATGTTCAAGTATGCCACAGGTTTTATATTAAAGTATGTCACATGTTTTATGTTAAAGTATGTCTGTTCATAAAACACTTACACATAAGTAATATACAAGTATGTGAGTGGTTTTAGCAGAAGACAACGTGTTTTGCTGATATATTTTTGTATCTTGTCAGAGTGTTTCTAATACCTTGGAAAACATACAATCTCAGGCTTTTGAAAGTGAATTAAGGGGGAATCACCGATGACCAAGAGGACGTAACCTGTTGGTATCTAGTGCGCATGCATGGAATCAATTTTTACTTATTGCCTTGGTCATTGTATGGTTTCCACAGCTTACTACTATTAGTTGACAGACCATGCACTATACCACGGCAACAGGTCAAAATATTCATGAAAAAGAAAGTCTCAAGTGACCAGTTAACCATACAGTAAAAAATACACTGTGTTTTGCACGCGATTGCTCTGTTATGCCATTGTCTATTTGAGGTAACAGACGTTTATATCAATGTCTTGTCTCTAATGTATGTCAGCCATGTTGAATGGTCATCGACAACAGCCAGTTACAATGAAAACAACAGGTAGCAATACAGCAGGAACATCCTCGTTTGAAATGTCCGTTTTGTAAACACGTAGCGTTTGTTTTACAAACAAGATCTTCCAGAAGCGAACCAATATGCTTGTCTGGCATCGCTTAAGTGAGACATGATTTCAGCCATGAACGAATTGATAGATGTCAGGATTGTCTGATCGTCTCGTCAATAGAGACAATATGTGCTATCATAACTCTAGCGTGACTAGTCTTAAAAGAAAGATCCTGCAAAAGGGAAGCGAAAATCCAGAGAAAGACTGAATTAATTGTATGGAAATGTTTCACGAAAATGAATTGTAAGGTGGCCTTCATCGACCACATTGATACCAGTACAGGTATGTCGTAAATGACACATTTTCGCCTCTAAAACTTTGTGGTTAGGCCTGAATAAAACAAGGAAAAAGTAAATGTGACATAAAATATCTATTTTGGGGGCAGAGAAATTGGTTTGATGTGATCGGAGATATATACACTATGGATACGGCCCATAAAGCTAACCTTGCAAATAAAATATTGTAATGAACTTAAATATTCCATAAGGCATTATTCAACATTATCCTATTAGTCTAATATAATATTTATGTTGAATTAATAAGATATGTGTGTTACACTTAACAGAACAGTCTGCTGCAATAGCAGAATACACCCTAACATCACCCAGGCAACAGATTTTCTATTAAAATTAATACATTAATTTTCTGAGTGCTGATTGCATTTCATTTCCCTTTAAAACTTAAACCAATGGCCAGGAAATGGAGAGTGAGAAATCCTTGAGCTATCTATTAAACACCCCAGGTACGACCCAGCGCTGAAATGATATTACTTCAGGAATCTGGGACAGGGATCGGGGATACCCATCGCACGTCACCAGAACAATCCCAAACCTCCTGACTCATGGCTGCAACCGTACCAACCAGAGCTAGAGCCCACCAAGTTTGAAGCCAAAAATAGTAAATTATTTAAACCAGACGGAAAATCTAAAACCTACCCGTGTATGAACGTTATCTCTCTTGACATTGCATGTATATCTAATTAAGCTGTATTTGTTTTTTCTGTGGTATTTACAAGAAAAATATGGCAACACTTCTGACTGTATAAACGGAAGATATAGCCATAAATAAATAAATAATCTGATGTGTTAAATGTATAGCATTGTCGTCATGAATAAGCTGATCTCAGTATTTCCAAACGGATGCAAATAGTAGATTCATACAAGCATGGTGAAAAGTATCATATTATGGCGTCATCAGGGAGAAGCTATTCAGTTGAGTTTGACAAATCAGTTGAGTTTGACAAATCAGATGAGTTTGACAAATCAGATGAGTTTGGCGTCTTAGGTGAGACTGATAAATCACGTGAGCTTGACAAAACAGATGAGCTTGAGAAAACAGATAAGTTTGATGAAAGAACCACCACGCTATTCATGCTGCGTCCTCTAGCCAGGCTTGTTGGTATTTCTGTAAAGCTACGTGTATCACCATTTCCAAGAAGTCTATTCAACTGCGTGGCCAGAACTCTCTGTATTTACTTCACCTGTTGGAGGAATTTCCTCATGTACTGTGTATGTCCCCTTGTTTGCTATTAATGAAACCTATTATAAAACGGATAGCATCAGAGCTGGGTTAGTCCAAACTAGCTCTATCAGCTACAGATGTGTGGAAGGTTCAACTGACAAAGAAAACAAGCAAGCGTCAAAAGCTACGCCTTGCTTTTTTAGGCGCCTCAGTGTGTGATCCCATACATTAGAAGAACAACTGCAGTTTGATCTGGCTACCTTTTCCAAAGGCTCACAAAAAGTTTCCAAACCTTCTGCTATTTTCTTAGCTCTGACAACAGACAGATCATAGTAATTTAAGACGGGAGGCAAGTTTATGTTGAAAAAAAAACTGCCTAAAGGTTGATGGAGTTATAGTGGAATTTTGTGGACCATGTTGATTATTTTGAGGTTTCTCCTCACTCGCCTTAACGAAAGGAGTTTTGGAAGTGATAGCCTGGGATATAGATTATATGTCAAATTATCGGCATCTCGCTGTGGGCAAACACGGAGATCAAACGACGCGCCATCTTGAATTCCTCGAAGAACTCTGCAGGAGCCAATTATGCTCGCTTCCGCTCGAACTGCAAGCCATTTCAAGGCATCACTTCACCCCAAAAGTAACAGTATTGCTTCAGGAAATCAATGGTTTCGTGGCAGTTGTTTGGGCTTGCTCGTAGTTATTACACCACGTATTGTATTCACGGCCTTTTGTACAGTTACGCAGTCTTCAAAGACGGATGACGTTCGTGAATGATGCCAGCTGATAAACAGACGAAGCCAAGAAACCTTCGCATTCTATAGCTCCAGGCAATACACGCACAAACCTTGTACAAACCTGCTAAGTCATCTGCAAATGAAGTTGTTTTTTGCAGCGAGGTGAAAAACAGCCGGACGAATGAGTTTCCAGATTGATTTAATAATTCGCCAATTTAGAAGATCAAACATAATTTCATGCCTGTTATCTACTTAGACGAGTTTTTAATGACTCTCACTATAAAGTCAAGTCCCACTTGCTACAGCATATCAGACGCAAAACACTCAAATCTATAAAACCTATGAAATTAACAGTTTTTGGAAATCCCTTATCTGATCTGACTCAGACATGTTTTTTTTTCTGTGAAATTAGCACAAAGATACATTACTGAAGTACCAAATCAGACTGTTTTTATGAAAGCCTCAGGAAATTAACGCCATAATGAAACGGCCATAGTCCAAGTCAGGAATCCTCTTTTTCTTTGATGGGGGAGGGGGAACTTTCCCGCCTAAAATTCCTCCTAAACCTTAGCTGTGTGGTCTGCTGCATACTCCTGTCTTTACGATAACGTTTAGTTGTCCAGCTGGTAAGGTAGTATACTCATTTAGTTTAAGAGATTAATGGTCAAGTCTTTTTAGGAACGAGTTGTCTTTTTGTGCGGGAAAACGTTCTCCGCTGGCATAAGTAACGGCAATGAGCCATTCCTCTCGAACTTCATGTACAGCCGATTGAAATCCGCCACTTCCTCAATACATTTAACCTGAATGTATGAAACGTCAACGAACAATGTGTAACATTTGCAGTATTACAAGGTTACAAGTTTTGGAGATTAGAGACCATTAGAAGTTACAGGTTCAAACTTCTAACTTCAAACTAGAATAGGTACACGAATTCTGGTATGAATTTACAACTTACTAGCTTGTACTTGTAACTTCTAACTATAAAGGTCTCTACTTTTGGGGTACATATGTACATTGTACCATTACCAGGCAAATGACTTTCTATACCAGCTTTTATTATGTCACCTAAATTTTATTCTGTCTTTGTTACTTATACTTGCTATATGAATTCCAAAGGTTATTTGTTCGGCTAAGCGTTAAATCGATAGAACGATTCATATAAACGGGCTATTTTCAGTTCACTTGGGCTATATGCAAAATGTAATATATATATGGTAAAACACGGATTAAGATTGCACTGGAATTCAACAATTACTTAATGTTAAATTCCACTGCGACGTTTATGCAGGATCTTTTCTGGTGAATCTCTAGATCTTGCTGATCATCCAAGGATTCCATTTGTCAAATTGTTCAAAATTTCTGAGCAGTTAAGAACACAAGATGCTGTTAGTAAAAGATTTAGAACCTTTATCGTATAACCCATTAGTCTATGTCGGGGTCGCTAATATAAACTCGCTTAAGTGGAATAGACATTTTGACCACAAATTCCTTTCAAGCACAGGATAGCTAAATGGCAACCATTTCGAAAAGAGCTGCTCGTCGTTCCTCAAAGAAGTTATAACTGGCTCTCCAACTTTACCACAAACAAATGTATACGTCTTGCCACTCGAACTTCCCTCCAATCCGACAAACTGTCTGGCATTGTGATCAAGAAGTCTGATATCAAGTGGAATGTGAAAAAGTCCAGTTACTGTGCTCGGAGGGTGAGTTCTTTAGGTCATACATGCTAGCGAAGATGTGTTCCATATTGGCCTCCTCACGGTTTCACGGTCACGTGGTTCACCAAAGTTGGATCCACTCGCGGCACCATATCGATACTACAGCAGCCCTATCATGGAGAAAACATGCCAGAATGATGAAGCAGTGTGAGGTGAGACAATGAGACAGTAATATTCGCCTCCACCATGTGTTTCATCCAAGCTCTGTCAGCTATCTGAGTTGCGAAAATGAGACAGTCACATTCGCTTCCACGACGTGTTTCATCCAAGCTCTGTCAGCTATCTGAGTTGCGAAAATGAGACAGTCACATTCGCTTCCACGACGTGTTTCATCCAAGCTCTGTCAGCTATCTGAGTTACGACAATGAGACAGTAACGCCTCCACCACGTGTTTCATCCAGGCTGCACTGCGCCCAAGATTACATGGGCACAGTATATTCCATGAATTAATAAATGAATGATTATGGCTTAATGTCACATCGGCAATATCGCTGCTAGAACGCGCATGGACTTGGAAGCACTGAATGGCTTTCGTCATGGTAGTTAATATATTGGTGAAGCAATGTTATAATCTGAGGTAGTATGATACGGAACGTTGGGCTGGTCTTCAATACAATTAACTCCATATTGCATGCACGATCATCAAAACAATCTGGCGCCAGTTTCACAAAGCGTCGTACGACATTTTTATCTTACATTTGTCGTACGATATTTTGTACGTCACTTTTACCGTAGCGTTGTCCTGTATGTGCGATTATCGGATATGTACGACATCTTCGCGAAACTGGGCCCTGGTGAAAACAGTCAATAGTTTTATGTCACAAAGGTCTCGGGAACAGCGGTTGCGGCGCTCCAACAACTGTTTCATGTTTCATGGAACAAGTAATAGCTACAATAAAAAAATTTTCCTTACATAAAAATGAGGACAGTGTTTAGAAGTACGCATAACAAGCGAGATAAACGCAATCAAAAACCGGCTCTCGGAAAGCTTTAGAAACAACCTGAAGCAAATTAGTTGTGTCAAGATATGTAAGCAAAACAGGTAACAGTGAACGCTAGTTATACCGTCCGATAGATTGAAACTTGTGGCAGTACGTGGGGCAAACAATCAGATAACAATGGGAAACCTTTCTAGCCTAAACTAATCAAGGTCCAAGATGCAAAGTCATCCCTGTCTGTGTAATGGCGAATTGTGGGCAAACTGCTCACGTAGTACTCATGTTCATGTACGTCAATTTGGTCTATACTCAAGGCGCCATTGCACTGGAACAGGCACTTCGTTGAGGCATGGTTGTCTGCTTCCGCCTCTCTCTTGCCTATTTGTATTGGGTTTTTACTTTCAAAAGATAAAGGTGAAGCCTATGAAGAAATACAGTCTGTTGTTCCATTGAGTCTCTAAAGTGACAAGTAGCAGAATTTCACCGGTTACATCTGTCTATTTGCCAATTATCACAGTGCTGTCTGCTCTAATTTTACTGTCTACGTTGTAGTCTTTTATAATGAATTTCACCGGGTTACCTGTGACCATTTACCAACTGTCACACTGTCATCGTTCGCTGCTCTAGTTTTACACTCCAAGCTGTAGACTTCTGTATTCCATGTAACAGTACAAACTTCATTTTCGGATCAACTTTCGTGGTGAAAAACAGGTTCTCATTCTTTCACCCTGACGCCAAACAATGGTGACCTCTCATTTTACAACAGATTGGTAAAGACCTGTGTAATACTCCTAGTTTACTTGGCAAACATTCCGGCGCTACAGACGCCTCACTTCTAATAGCCACTGTCATATTGTTGTTACGCACGTGCTATACCATTCGTTTGTTTGACAAGTGCAATGCACCCTCCACAACACAGTGTGTGTCTGTTTTGATAGCTTAGGAAAGCTGGAAGACGTGGGATGAGGGGTGCTGGGATACAGCGGGGCTGGAGTGAGGAAGGGAGTTGAGACGTCAAGAAACAGCTGGTACCCACGCTTTTATACCCTTGACTTGGCTCTCCAGATAGAATAAGAGTTTTGTTTGTCAAATTCCACTAGGTCAAAATCGCGAAGTAATATACAGTTATATTGCCACCTGAAAAGATTTTAAATGTGAGAGGTTTGGATGGTGGACTTTCTTTATTGATTGGCTACTGCTTAATGCCTTAATCAAAATTTTTCCCCTTTGGTGCAGGCAGTTCTACAGGTGAAGGGAACCGGAGTTACCTGATTGATAGCCTGATTACCTTAGCTGATTGATTTGAATTAATGAGCTTAATTATGCGTCCATCGATGTTGTAAAATAACCCACATTACCTGTAAACAAAGAGAATACGGACAGGGAAGAGCAACACAACATGAGGCAAGTCCTGTAGGGTTTGAATTTCGTTCGAACAATGTACTCATCACCATATGGCTGAAATATTGACCACGTAGCGTTTAACCACAATCTTTCAGTCGATTCCAACAAAATTTGATACAATATACGTTTTAAATGTTGTGGTCCTCGGAACAGTCATGATGGGAAGCCTGTTTCCGATGGTAGTAAGAAGTCACTTCACAAAATCTGCCAATTATATCAGTATCAAATGTATGTTGTTGATTCAGTTAGCAACATTTTCTACGCGTGAGTAAAAAAGATATTGTTGTAAAGTAAGCCGAATGTAAATACATCGTCGAGACGACATTAAAAAAAAGAAAGTACATAATCAACGCCTCGTATCGCTCGAATTGTATGTGATATCGTAAATGTGCTTTTGTGATTAATCTTCTACACACTATCCATGCATGAATTTAGCCTTTAGTGTAACCATACTCCATGCTGCCGACTAGAAATACACACGTTCTAAATACCGTACTGTTCAATATGTGGAAAACAAATACGCCCGTGAGAAAATCAGCATGTATTTTATGGTAATAGAAAAGTATTTGGGCAGCAATCTGTATTCAATGTTGGCTGGCTACAGATGAAAAGTGGCGATACAAAACACTCGTTGATGCTCCCCAGGGATTTAACCACTGCCAGCTAAACATAGTAACAATGGAGCGTTATTAGGTGTTCCCTAAACTCTGGGTGAAATTTTTTTTCATGAAGTTGACCCTCAGGCCTTGTGACAAGTAAACCCATTTGCATGTTGCATGGATCTGGGACGTACCGAGTTTCTTGGGTAAACCTGATTTTGCACGAGACGCCAAGACCCTGTGACTACTTAATACAAAAAAAATATTCAGTCTCCATTATCAACTTGTGTAAGTACCGAGTCATCACCACGCTATATGCTTGGTTTGTAAAGTGTTACTACAACGAATCCTCAACACTCCCAGTTTGCCTAATTTGTATTCATCAAGAGCAAGTCCAGTTTGTGTTCATGAAGACTCCACGTCCAGTACCTATTCATGAAGATATCCAGTTGGTATTCATCAAGACTCTGTATGTGCTGTTTGTAAATAGCAATTAAAATGAATTTATGCTTAACTGGTAAATAGTCGTCCAGATTCTCTATGCCCAGTTCGTATTCATCAAGACAGTATGCCCAGTTTTAATCAACACTCCATGCCCGGTTTGTAAATAGTCACAAAAAATTTATTCCCGGTTTGCAAATGACCTTCAACACTGTGACCAGTTTTCAAAGTTTTGTTAGAAATAATCCAATTATTCAGACTATATGCGCTCAGTTGGTAACTTCTATGTGAATGTGACGTGTCTTGCGATATCAATACCCTGTCAATTAGCATGTACATTAATTCCAAGCCAATGTTTAAAGGAAACAGATTAAAATATAAACATGCAGAAAGTTACGATCAGGCCTAATGTATTCATATACAAGAGCCGCCGTGCTGTTACCAGGGTAAGCCCAAACAGACTATCAGTTTTATCTTTTTTTCTTTTATATAATTCAAAAGGTTATCTTTTATTTGTCAATTAAAATTTTTAAAAAAAGGCTTTAAAATCCTAACTCATAAATTCATCATGAAGATAAAACATATAAACAAAACACGGCTCTGACAACATGTTTCTTTTGTTCAGCACAAAGCCATCATTAGCAATACATGTAAATGAGTGATGCTAAGTGACCAATGAAGTGTTGGAAGTTGTCACTGATTGATTGATATCCCACCATATGATATTGTCTATTGGCGTGAACTGACTTTCAACTATAAAACAATGAAGAAACCACGTGAATTGAACAAAAGCATTTCGATTTTGAGAAGATTTTATACAGGTAAGATTTCCGAGATTAAAACTGCTCAACAAAAATCTAAACATTAGAAAATGGGCGATTTCTGTCAGTGCATCTAGGTCGTCTGCTTATTAAATATGGTCGGAGGCTGCAGAATCGCTGTCACCCAGACAATGGCTGTGCGCGCAGCGTGTTGAATATGATAACAACGTTGTATATGTAAACAGTTGCGATCAAAGAACAACTGATATGTACATTTTCATTAAAGATCACTCACAAACTCTACACGTATATATGATACACGATTTGGATTTCTTACGTCTTTCTGGCATCAATGGAAAATGTTGACTGCCTCTCTTTACATGACTTTAGGTACTGTCCTAGATTTTCAATGTTTTGTGTTCGACAGTGTTTTGGAAATTGATCATGCTATAATTGGGATGGACTGCCCAATATAGTTGACGATTGGAATACGAATGTCTGTAAGAGATTCAGGATACTATGATCCGTTAAAGGTGGCAATTCATCAACAGATATCTTGAAATGCATGTAAAAAGCCGTGTTTGTGTATTATCAACTTTCACGCAGGAATTTCATTCCAATCTAGCAAACCTATTGTAACCAAACACCTAACCCAAAATCGACTTCCACCCTCAATGCACTTTTTTCAGGTAATTCAGCGTTTTAATTGGGTGCCGCTGAGTTTATCTGTGAGTGATGGGCGATAAACAGATATAAATACGCCAGGCGGATTGTTAAACAGTGACTCGGTACGGAAAATAACACATCGGATTCTTACACAGACCCGACAAATAACAGATTCCATTTGCTATACCGTAATGTCTCTAATTTTCACCAATTCATAAAATAAATAGTAAATGAATGTAGAATCTCCCAAATTCACCGTGAATTTATGAGTTAAGATTTTGAAAGCCTTTTTTATTAATTTTAATCGAGCCATAAAAGATAACGTCTTGAATTATATATAGATAAAAATTGATTGTATGTTTAGGGTTTAACCTCATAACAGCACGACGTCTCCTGTATGTGAATACGTCATATTTATACCGCTGCCTCACTGGAATGCCATGCCGAACATGGTGCCACACCCAGTCAGTGTACTCATATTACAATTTAAATAAGATACTTACAAGGGAGTGAGGAACAGAAGAATTACTTTCTGAACGGTACTTTTTAACAGTTGTCAATGTACTCTGTGGAAAAAAGTTCAAGAAGTTAATACTGTACAGGAATAGAAAAAATGTCCAGTTTAACATCATCATTCTCCTTCGACAAAACATTGGCCCAAGATGTCTCATGACAACAGCGAGTCCAGGAATAGTGGAGCGCGCTTGGGGTTTAACGTCCAGAAATAGTGGAAACATGCCAATAATTGGCTTCCACAGACGTGTGTATGTACATTCAGATCTAGTGTGACAATGTAAATATATATCGCTATCTTAAGCTAACAAAGTTATATTTCAAAATCCAACCACAGCTATGAGTTTCACGATGAACGCGCATACGCAGAAACAGTCTAACAAGATGCAGCTGTGAGAGACTAGATTCGATGTCATGGATTTCCCCGACACACTGTGCAAGACACTCTCCTGACATCATCCTGAAGCTGACCTTTCCAAAATGGCGGAAAATTCCAGGAACCGTTACTGTTCTGCGGTAATGGATAAATAAGGGAGATAATTAAAAGCTGGGTGATAAATCTGAACGGATGATAGCCCTCTGATGGATATCACATGTTGACTTTGCTTCGTTCCAAAAAGGCGTTTGGATCGTCATGGCGTATTAATCCCGATGTACTCCATGTGGACTTTGCGTTGAGCGCTACCAGACTAAGACTTGGCTGCCAAATGCCAATTTAAAATTAAAGCACGCTTTAAAAAGTATTACTGCGCGTATAAAATTCTCCGGTGAAGCTTTGGAAGACGCCTACGGTGAGAGTGGTAAGATAATGATCTGCACCTTTAGGTGATCTAATTTGTTAATAGGTTAATGTTAGATTTATTGGCTGACTTATGCGGGGGCAGATGCCTATACCTAGTCTGTTTTTTGAACACTGTGGCTTAACTAACCTTAGGTAACATGTGAGAACTTTAGATACGTGTATGCTAAGTAGGTTATACGCCTACATGTGCACATGTTATCACTCATAAACAGGATCACATGTTATCATCAAAACGCCAAACTGACGTCCAAAATTACGACCAAACCACCACATACCATCAGAGGCTACATCTATTTATATATTTAATTTTATTCTAAAATATGTGCAAAATGTACCCAAATGACATTTTAATTTATTCAAGATGTGCCTTCCGTCCAAATAAACTGTATATACAGACACAGGATGTTTTGTTTGCAGATTCAGTCATTGTTTCTTAATAATAATAAGTTTCCATTCACTTGTCCCAGATTTGTCCATGGAGTCATTCTGACTGATAACTAGCGAATCTCGAGTATACCTAGCAGCATTCGTCAGTTGTAGACGGTGCATCCACTGTGAGAAGTATGAAAATGGTTCCGAAAACTGTACCCTGAGTATCACGGAAAGGAGTCCGAAAATTGAAGTTCTGGATAGTTGGGCATGAAGACAAAAAACACTTTGAAGAGTATGGTGGGTCCAAAAATTGCATTATATTTATTTGATTTATTTGATTGGTGTTTTACGCCATACTCAAGAATATTTCACTTCGGCCAGTATTATGGTGGGAGGAAACCGGGCAGAGCCCGGGGGAAACCCACGACCATCCGCAGGTTGCTGGTAGACCTTCCCACATACGGTCGGAGAGGAAGCCAGCAGGAGCCAGAAGTGCGGTAGAAAAGTGCAGTTCGGTGGACAGCAATAAAGGTGAAAATTTAAAAAAAAAGAGGAAAGAAATGTCAAAAAGAATGTCAATATTATAGACGTCATGTGAAATCGAACTCTAGCAGACTTAGTGAACGATGTCTACACATGCACTGAATTAAATCAATATGATTGAGTAAGTATGTTTGTCTCTTCATACAATAGATAAGGTAACTTTGTTCTTTTTAAATGAAGTTGAAATCCTCCCATAGAAACTACAGTCTCCTTTAACTCACCACCCAGGCAGACGGATTAAAAGACACGCAACAGAGAATCTGGAGCGAGCCAGGCCAGCAGACGTAGATAAGTGCTATCTCATGCTCAAGTGTTATTTACAGAACTGAAATATGCAACTTGAGGATGACACCATCATCCACCCAAAATCCAGACAGATTTTGTCGGTGCCAGGTATGTAGCGAAGGAAATGATAGCATGGACCGGAAGCCGTAGATCAGACGCACGACTGACATCCCCAAGAAGTCATGAGATAATATCCCGTCATGAGATAATATCCCGTCATACATGAGTCAAACAGCACACCACATTGAATCGTTCGGTGCTAACTTGTTAGTAGGCAACAAAAAAGAAGCCTTGTTTATTGTCAAGAAAGAATTCATGATGGATTGTAATTAACGTTTTGGATTTCTTTGATCGTGGCATTCTTTTATGGCTTCAGGCGTACCAAAAAATTCCATAAGTTTATTCTTTCGTCAGGTATCTCCTCTTAGTGAAGTTTGGTTGCAAATTAGGTTGACGCGGAAGAAATTAACAAAGAACAAGATAAAATGATCGATATGCGGCCATAAGCTCCCACGCAGGCGCATCCCAATTGCCACCCGCGCAAGATCAAGCTTAAAAAGAACAGCATCGACCAACAACAACGCCGTGCTCCAATATAGCTGCTTGACTCAGCGATGTATAATGTATAGAAATGTATAATTAGCAAATACATCTTAGGCACTGAAAGTGTGCTATCCGAGGAGCCATTTGGGATTACCTTGTCGACTCGGAGCAATAATGAGAGATGGAACTACACCGTCTTGCGGATTAGCAATGCGGCCAAAGTGAGTGATGAGACTTCATTAACAGTCTGTTCTGGTTTGTTTTTCACGCATGCGCTGTGACAGGTAATTAATCTGGCGTTTAAGAAGAAGTCTGCCAGAGCTGCTTAACAATGAGTGACGGTTGCAAGGTAAGTTCGGTTGGAAATTAATTCATGGAGGACAAGCCCGGCGTGGTGCTCTTTTCGGAAAGCAACGAGACAACTTTTGGAATGCAACACTGGCCTTTGAGCAGCTGGCTGAAGCTGGGGATAGCCCCACTTCAGATAGCGGGCCCTAATTAAAGCCGACTTGTGTTTATCCTCGACAGCAAACAGCGGAGCCAGTTAGCTTGCAAACCCATCTATTAGCTGCGTTTATGGGAGTGATCGAGACCCAGCGTAACGAGCACACACCTACCCGCCGCTGATAAGCTCATAAAAAGGTGAAGCCTTAGCGATGTCTCAAGAAACTCAGGGCTAATGTAATAAAACTTCAGCATCGTCCGGTTCAAAGATTCCATACGAGTTTGAGAGACGCCTTTTTAAAATATAAACCAGCCTCGACTGCTGGCGACGCATGTAATGGCGTCCAAAAATTTGTCTACACCTTGCAATTTTTTTGCACAGAAGGTATATTTCCGTGCACTTGTTTTCTTTGAGAACGCTTACAACCAAATCTTCTAAATTTTTCAAACCGAAAACAACAGAAAAAGTTGCTTTGTTTGAAATAAACCTTCTGTACACACAGTCAATTTAGATTTCAAACCCGACTAGTTCACGTTTGTCTTCATTGATGCGAACGTTAGTTCGATGTCCTGGTGTCATACTTATCAAAGATCTTAAGACCTAAGTCAAAAATTCAATCACAGATGCAGTTAAAATGTTTTGCTCTAGAAAGTTCAAGATTTGCTTACTGATTCTTTACTGCAAAATAATGTACTAAGCACAATTTGAGTTCTTTCCTGTTCTGGCTTTCTAAGGACTTGTAATTTATGGCTTAAGTCTTAAGTTGCTTGGCAAATGCGGGCCCTGGTAACTATCGTCCGGGGTGTCTCCTGAAACCTTGATTCTGGCTATCTCTAATTCGTGTGTATGACGTCACCCCACTCCGTCCGTCTTTTCACTTTGTTCCCAGAAGATTGCAGACAGGAATGACGGCAGAGTTCCATCTATACGGTACAGTGCAATAGTGCAATATGGTAGTCAATGGTCACTCTGCAATTATTGACCTGGAAGGCTTATATACGTTTGATTATTGGTATACGATTCTTTGGTACGACCCCTAGATTGCAAATTATTCACCACCAAATTTTGCTTTGGGTGAATCTAAAATTACATGCGTATCTGTGAATATTGATAACCTGGTTTTGTACACACTTTTACCAGAGACACATTCGCTCCACACAAATACCGGCTTCAAGGTCGATTTTTTTCCCCCACGGTATCAATTTACCTTTCATTGATGGAAGATCTCTAAAGCCGTCAAAACAAACGAAACCAGTGTTACTTAATGACTAAGCAAGAGCTTGCTTAACAGCAAACATGAATGTAAAAAGTAACGTGTGAGGAGAGCTTTCAAAACGCTGCCAGGTGTTACGAAAGAGCAAGACTTGACCTTGAGGCAGTTACGGCACTAATAGGCTGTCACAAAATACGAAATGAGACAGACTGTGTGCATGTCTGCATTTAAAAAACGAAACGAGTACTAAGGGGTTCAGACAAGGCCTTCAGAGCTGCCTTGGAATATGATTGTCAATTAACGGTACTGGGATAAAGCAGCGAGATGTTTTATACACAACATGCCTCATTTGTCATGTAACCAAACACAGCTCCTCTACATTGGCTTCTCTATTGACGGGCTAACTATAGTTCTTTTATATCGGCAGTAAATGGCGCTAATTTGTTGTGTGCTTCACATACAATTATTTATTTATTTGATTGAAATTTTACACTGTACTCAAGAACATTTCACTTATAAACGACAGCGGTTAGCTTTACGGTGGGAGGAAACGGGGAATTTGCCCAGTGGAAACTTACGACCTGTTTCACGCAAAATGCTTACTTAATACCACAACTTTCCCACATCGTGTTTGGTTTCTCCCTCATATTTAAATACATATGCTATAATGATACACCAGTATGTGAATGGCGATGAGGTTTTAATGTACCTTGTATGTCAACATCAAAGAACACGTTGATGTGTAATGCAGAAATAACCGAAACACTCCTTCATACTATTTTCTTCAATTGAATTAAAATTCGCGTCCTGAGTTTACTTACGCACGTATTTTAGACTGTACTATTTTTGTACAGAGTGAGAAGAATTTTCCTACAGCATAACTCGCTTTATGTTCAATAGCTAATAAGAAATTCCAAAGAATATGCATGTACATGATGGAAACAAGATCAGCTTTGGCCATGACTCTTTGTGACGCCTATAAGCACGTTGCAGCAACCTTGCCTGTGGCAATATTCACCGTAATATCACAGAATGTGGTAAAAACAAATGAAATGCGTAATAGGCACATATATATTCGAAATATTGCCCATACCGTAGCTTTATTACAAAGCTATAAATCCTTGACGTCTCATGCCTGCGCTTATATACAACCATATGGTTTGACTGATACCGTGTCAGTGTGTGCTCTACATCTAAAAAAAGTGAACCCAAAACGCGAACAAAAAGAAGTGAGGATCTTGCGTGCTGCTTGAATGGATGCAAAAAGAGATAAACATATAATGTACGCACCCAAATGGCAAGTATCCATGATAGTTAAACGCCGTTACGAGTATCTGTGCCCGTCTGAGTGGAGTTTAATGAGCGCAATTAACGAGTTCATGTTGACCTCTTACACTGACATCGCGGTGCTCAACTCCTGACAAATTACCCACTTCTCAATGAGTGTCGATGCAGACAAATCACCATAGCCTGATTAACACATTGCGGTATATACTGAGTACTAACCAACATCTTGTTTTTGTGAGGGCTATACCTCACTAATACAAACGAGGCTGAAACAAGCAAGAATTTGGAATCTTTCATCAAGCTTTCCAGAAAAAAGAACTCATTCACCGAATTTCAATTTGAATATTCATATAAACTTCCTAGGGAGAAAAGATGAATTCTTCATAGAAGTAAAAATCGCTCAAAAGTCCTTTGAAAAGCAAAATAGGTGAGAAATGCAATTTGCCGTTTTGCCACTTTCTGGGTCATCTACAGTCAGGCACGTTTAAATGAATCGCGACAGCAAAATGTAAAGCACCATCTAGTAGTTTTTTAGCCATTGTTGAGCATGCAAGGTAAGAGCTAGCTATTCTGTTCTGTAATAGGAATCGAACCGGATGTTGGAGGAAATTAGAGACAAGGTTAGCCACTTGGAATCACAAGGCCTCAACCTTTTGACTGACGTAAAGCCGCAGTGCACAATGACCCAGGAGCCTCTTACCAATGCGATTACTGTGAGTTCAAGTCCAGATCATGCTGGGCTTCCTCTCTGGCAGTACATTTGAAGGTTTTTGACGTGGGTTTCCTCCAATCATAATGTTGGCTGCCGTCGTATATAAGTGAAATATACTTGAGTACGGCGTTAAAGGCCAGACAAATAAATAAATAGATAAGTAGTAAAGCCACTTTCGTGCCATTATGTCGTAGAGTTGAACAGGTCAGTTAACGGCCTGTGTGAAGCTAAACACACCAGATGAGTTGTTCTAAAACCGAATCAATTACACGAATGAGGTGAAATAGTTCAGTGTAAACCATACCTGCTGCAAAGCTCGTCTTTTCTAAGAGCCATGTCTCAGAGCGGTTTACCACTTAATAAGGCTTTGTCTCTGCATTGTCACAGACTGTGCATTGTTTTGGGGATAATATATATTGATCTGAAATGGTCGTTTAATAATGTCGTAAGAACCATGGTGTTAACAATGATAAATTATAACAACAGAGAAATGTGTGAAATAAAAAAAACAAATTAGAAAGGGTTGGGATTGAACCCAAAACCACTTATACGACAATGGCATGCCCGAACCCGGGGGAACCGAAAGCCATCTTCAGGTTTCCTGGCAGACCTGTGGAATAAATGAACAATGTTGAGCACGGCAATAAACATCAGTGAAATAAATAAATACTATACGTCCATCGGACTATTCGCAGAAAAGGCCTTAAGGTACGCGTTGTATTGCTGAGGTAATGAATATACAGTTACTGGAATTGTTCCCTTCTAGCGAGCTGACCAGGACACACACTGGCAGTAGACGGGTCCATGCCTCGGGACAAAAAGAGTGTAGATGATAAGGAAAATCTATAGGTCGGTTTTCGGCTTATTCATCTTAATCATCTAATCTCTTCTGCTTGTCAGAGATAAAACTACATCCGTGATTACCAAACAATAAATGTCTCTCAGGAATGCTACAGCCTAGCGCTGGAATAATAATTACAATCTCGGTCAGGAATTATTTAGACGTTCTCTGTTAAGTACAACCCACAATCTGTGCGACGTGTTCAGGTCATATATTCACAGCCATTTCAGGTAGGCCTATAAGATTCCAAACACTTAAAATCCAGTAGTGTCCGCACTACATATATTACAGGCCCACAGCTGTTGCCTTTCTCGTGCAGACCCCGCACTCATGTTTTAAGGTTCATAAAGGTTATTTTTGACAAGGTTATTTTTGACAAAGCCTATGAAAGAATCCTTTTTATAACAAAGGTCATCAGGGGAAGTAATGAAATAAGATTACCAAACAATCAGTGTTGTTGTTGCCCTGATTTAAATGTACATTCGTATTCACTGTCAAGTAGGCGAAAAATTCCACCAAATGTTATTTGTATATGGGCAGGTATAGCCTTTTAAAATATGAATAGGACTCCTGAACATAAAAGCTCACATGCCATAATATTTTCAACTATAGTTATTTTATGCCAAAAAAAAAAAACAACAAAAGTTGAGAAGATTTATAGTTCAATGCTCACATAAATAAAATTATTTCATTCCATCGAATCACCCAGAAACCGCCGGCAATAATGGTATGATCCAGTTCCTTATCTGCTCAAGCTATTACGGTGCACTTTTTATTACATAGCAATATAAAACTCGTTTCAGGGAAAATTCCTCTAGTCCGTCAATCCTCACAGGACAATCTCACGGTATTTCAGGCACCGTGAAAAATGTAACATGACCTTGTGAATTAATGCAATTCTAGAAATAAATCAGCCGATTCGGATAGCATCTGCAACGCCACTCACACAGCTAGTGAAAAAGCTGTTTTTTGCCACGGTTTGCTCGTTGAACAATATCACTGTCATCAGACGTCCAGATATGAGATAATACTCATTCCTCTCGCTCCATGCAGTAATCTTGCTGTACCGACTCTTAAGGATACACATATATGTACGCATGATATGAAATTACAAACATTTTAAATTGGTCGTGAAATACGAAAGGTTTATGGACATATGAATATATTTGACATGAATTAAACGTCCTGCTACTCGGCAGAGGCGCCATTTTCCAGAATCTATTCCGGAAGTTTAGTCTTCAGTGTGTATATACAAGTTACATGTCGGTTTTGCTTCCTGAACATGAGATCTTTAGGTATAATTTGGGCTAAAAGCTGTGAAATCATTTGTTCATTACTGTCGCTTTTCCCTCATGGTTTTTTTTTGTGAAAAACTGGTTATATTTACACATATATAATCAGTCCTCTTGCACAATACCACTAGTCAGTCCAGTTTTGACCAGCGTATATTGTTCTTGACAAAATGGCTCCAGAGATTTTGCTACTTAGTAAAGGTGGATGCTCAATTAAATAGTGTAATTTATGCAAACACTCACTATTGAAGAAAATATACCTGTTTGAAATCCACAATCATATAACAAACCGGAAGAAACATACATCGGGGTAAGGGCGGAACCAGAATTTCACATAATTTAGACAAAAACAACATGCATGTATGGGTGATGAAACATCGTATTTAACAGCGAAATGGTTAAATTATTCTTTGGTCTGTTCTTGTCAAACTGGCTCCAGAGATTTTGCGGCTCAGTGAAGGTAGGGTGACGAAACAGCGAACTAAACTTAGGCCTATCTAACGTGTGTGCCGAGAGAATTGAATTATTCCGTTCAGTCTTAGGGAGATCTGGTCAACCTTTTAAAAGGATTCGTAATGTTACTAAAAATATCGTAACTGCCCACACACTGTTGTGAGGATATTATCTGCCTGGTGGTTAGTGGTCACCACGATTTCAGACTGTCCACGTTGAGGCCAACATCACGAGTGACGGTAAAGAGAAGAGCGTTACTAAGTGACCAGTTAGACGATCTCAAGGTCATGAGATGCTCAAGTCTCCTGGCCTTTTTATAAACCTGTCAACTCGTGTGTTATCTGCGCATCCCAGAGACCTGGGCCCTTTGCATTGTTTTAATATTACAGAATCATAAATGTGATGACAACACAGCATTTTGAGTAATTCTAGACCAGTGACACCTAAAAAAACTGCAGTTAACATCACTACATTTTCTGACCTAATTCTGTTTAATCCAGGCGCTAGGAAGCATGTAAGTTGCTAATGTTTAAGCATTTACATGAACAGTTAGAATAAAACCTCAACTGAGATAAACTGACAAGAGGCCGTATTTCACCGGTTACGTGTGACCATTAGCCAGCTATGACACTGTCGTCAGTGCTCTGGTTTTACTCTCTATGCTGAACGCCTTAATTATATTATAGTCTTCCACTTAACTTGCATTGGAAAAACGGCTTGAGCTTGAACAGGCTCCATTTTGTGGATTGATATTTTTCCAAGAGTATAATACCACTGGTTTTCAACGAATTTTAAATACTTTCGAGTGCGAACTCTTTTATGGCTAAAGGTAAAAAAAGTCTGCTGTATCATGTGACCTGTCAAAAATGTTAGGCCATTACTGTTGATCACATTTACGATAACATGGGCGTTTAAAAAAAGTTTCTCAAAAACTATGGAGAAAACCGAGGAGCTGAATGTTTGTTAACTTCAGAAGTTTCTAAAAGAGATTTCATTTGTGGAACTGGAACACTGTGAAACAGGTCATCGGTAATTTAATGTCAACAAAGGTTCTCTGAAACTCGAAACTCTTCTACTCTTTACTATTGTAAATACGCCACAAAGGTAATATTATAATCAACGCAACAAGTACATTCATTCCCAGCACAACTCACCTCAGGTGGCATCTGAGGTCCTTTTTCTCTGCGACAGGCAGCTCCGAAGAGCTTTGTCTGTCAGTCTGTTTGTCGACTAGTCGGCCGATCCACAGGTTTGTCGGTTGATCGCACTGTCGGTCTGTCCAGACACTTAAATAATATGTTTTAACAAAAGCCACTCAATAAACATACCAGTGACTTTTCATCCCTATGAGCATGTGATAACGTTTAGGATTAGATCGTATGACAACGGGTATCTCCTTGTAATTGGAAGACAGCAATATGACACCAAATACAAATGTTAATGTCCCACTAGAGGTACCCATATTCTTATCCTAAACCTGTTCTCATAACAGCCTCAGTTAATATCTGAATTCAGTTTACAATATCGCGTTAAATGGTAATCAGAGAGTCTCAATTGCTCCTCTGGTAGACTTGCTTAGTCACAGTAGAGATGGCGAAATCATGCTTACGGAATTAACATGGCGTGCAGAATATGTATAGATACATGATGCGAGATGTCTGCTGGTGATTGACATACACATCTATGCTTTCCAAATGCCACAGATTTGTAGATTAGTAATAACACAGAGAAACAAAAACCTCCAGCTTAAATTCCCATTGTCTAAGGGGGAGGGGGGCGAAGGTTACAGACAAACAAGCTGGAACATGAACGGAAATCATTTCCATACCTCCCAGTTCAGGGGACTCACTCAGACTATTCCGTCAGATTCCGCCTTCTCTGCAGACATCCTCGGACTGACACTGTGATCGTGGTACATAGATTACATTTTATCTTTTGATTATACTGAAGATACAAGCATTGGGCAATAAAATTACTTATTGCACAACGTGACGTTAGAACATAATGGGCCAGGACTGCCGTAAATCTTTCTACAGTGCATGGAAACTCCGCCTTGTGGCATGTCGTAAATGTCGTAAATGTTATTTATTTTCCGTCACGCTGTGCAGAGTTCGTTAAATTATCATTCTTGCCGGATTATAAGCACTTGACTATGCTGTCTATGAACCGAAACATATGGGGATGATTAAGCAAGAGTTACAATTTATAACGGTTTGAGTGACAGCCGCTCAAGTCCAGCGCCTCCCACTCTGAACCTGGCCCTGACCATTTCCACTTCATCGGTCAGCCATTGGGTCAATGGCCAACAGACGGTCGAGATTAGTCCACGCTAATAAAGAGTTCCTCTACATACCTGCTAAAGCCCTTGTTTATATAGTTCAACCAGTAACATTTGTACCAAATTAGTGACGACTTTATCCCTACCAGCGTCAACAAACCGGCGAAATGTGCACTGACAGTGAGAGGACTTGGTACACATAAGGCAAGCCGGTAACATCTTGTTCGACTAAACTTCTCCAAGGCAAAACTAAACGCTCAAAGGGCTGTCAAAACAAAGGATAACTGAGACGCACGGCTTTAAGACACAACTGAGAAAATAGTTATATTTAAGGCTCACAACAATTCCACAGGCCGCTCTGACATGTTAAGTGTGTTTCTCTTGAAAACTTATTTTATCCTCCAGCAATAAAACTGAATCCATTGTAGACATTTTGTATGTACGTGAGGAAACATTCGCACACCAGTTATCCACTGTAATCGACGTTCCGGGTCAGTGGGTCAGTAATTGGAGGACCAATTGTCAAAGCAAAGCCCAGATGAACACACCAATCAAAGATCAAAGTATATAAAGTAAGAAATTAGGACATCTTCTGAGTCTTCAGAGAATTAAAAACTAAGAGAATTTAAAACTAATGCGAACCGCATAGGACTTGCCAGTCATGTCGTACTTTTGTCCTAAAGGGAAGATTTTCAGGGGGGAAAGCAACGATTTCCGACTCAAATCAAATAATACACACTTAAGAGGACTTGTCGTCTTGTCATGCTTGCAATGCTTTTGGACGCTTTAATAATTTCCAACTCAACCATGTACTTTATGGCGTAATAGAAACATTTCATTATTCAAAAACTTACCATAATACAGTGGGCTGGTACATTATTATACTGTAGCAGGCTAACAACACTTCATTAATCGAGATGAAAGGTTGAGCATTTCATTATCTGTGCACCTCGGGTCAGAACAGTTCTGGTATTACAAAAAGCCGTAAATTTATTACAATTTATAATCTGGATGTTGAAAAATATCTCTCTTCTCGGTGATGTATATTCAGGCATCATACCCCGTAAGGAAAGAAAAAGCACAGATTGCTAATTTACTCTGAATGTTGCAGAAATTAACCCCCCACCTTTGTGATTGAAATGAATTATACATCTTCTCATCTACATCCGAGTCCTTAAATGACATGCAGTCTTTTTTCCCCTTACATAACATATGTTTACGTGACAAAGGACGTGGTCAAATGTATTCCGTTGAATAATTACATCTCACCTTTTTTCCCAAATCCGTGGCCGGTGGGAAACATTCCCAGGAATACAGCTGAAACAAACAAAAAATGGGATCTGTTAAAAATTTTCTGAATATTTATAAGAGTTATAATATTAGAAGCTAAAACAGCTTATGTATCCGTTTCCTCATCATGGAATACATATCGAACTGTGACAATAAAAAAATCATTCAGTGACTATATGTTATAATATATAAATAAATATGCAGGGGAATGCAAATGCTCACTGCTTTTCCTACAAAAGATATGGGGCTCTGAAGCTTAAATAAAGACAGTCCATGTCTTGTTCCAAGTTCTCGCGATTGGGACGGCGTTAAAACTAAGAAAATAGATAATCCATATTGAAACTTTATAGAAAAGAGTATCCAGTATAAAAGAGTACAGCACAGAAAGTAGAACTACAGAGCAGCCACAACAGTGTACAATCCAGCTATTACGAAGCTATGCCTGGGGATTTTTATTGATATTTTCCTTTGATAACAGCCTATGTTTAATACCCACAGCTTCTTAACCCAAAAACTCTGATAGGTAACATTGTTTTGAGTCGACTAGTTAAGAAAAGGACATTTTTTCGAATGGTCATAATCGCCATACTTTTTCTTCAAACATGTTTAACAGACGTGACGCTTATGATAGCCGTTCGATCGTTTTCCCTGGTCAATGTTATACTGTTAAGAAAAGCTTGATGACGCGGACATTTATATATTGGGTAGCCTAGTACCACAGACAAACTATCACAGACATTAATGATAGAAAATTTGGCCGTTATCACAGATGAAGGTTACCCTGTAACAAAAGGCCTGTTACACACCGTCTTCTATAAAGGGCAGTCGAATATTACATATGTATGTGTTTCTCTTCCTTTTCAGCTTGTCGCAAAGAGGACATTTGACCATTTCGCGACTCGCTTGATCGCACATACGCGGTAGACTTCAAGCCAGCTCGACTACAAATGCCAAAGGCATGATCACATTCAACGCGAGTGCTTAAAGCTTCACCCACGCTACATTTTCCATGATAAAAATATGCATGTCATAAATTGCTTGGAGAACATTGTATATATAACTATACCTTATGAACGAGCTTCCTACACTTAGTGGCAAAGTCAGAGGCACTCCAGAATACTGATCTTGCGACAGGGTAGATGATATATAAGATATGAAACAAATTTCTTGCAGCATGTTAATTTATGCTCGAGGAGTGTGCCACACGCGGGTCACGTGTTCCGTGATCTCATATCGACTACTGACCTAGATACAGCCTAACATGGTAATCTATCGGTAACGAAATTCATTATTGAAAGAACAGAAAACAGTATATACAGTAAAGCAATGTTGTACCCTATATAACTAAGGATTAGAAACTAAATAACCAAGTGGGTCAAAAAATTTTGTGGCTACAAGCTGAAGCGTGTTTTTCTTCAAAACGTTGAATGGTAGCCTGCATGTATTAGACCATGCGGCTAATGTGCGTAACAAAAACACATACTGCAAGTACGGACAATTCCGAATTTTAATGCAAACAATAATGATGACGAATTGTCTATGTAAAATAACTACCAAGGGCTGGTTTATGACAAGCACAACTTGATTCGAAAGATAACACTTAATCATTCTGCTGAGAATGCGACTAACGCTAGTTTCCTTTGGGATTTATGTCTTACAATAAGCGGAGATACCTGTCGTGACAGTCGTTATCAAAGCACAGCTGAGATATATATTGTGATTAACGGCATCTACCAATTACCAATTTTCAGCAATGGTTCCATGGCACTGCCGCAGTGATAAGTGATAAGTGATATGATCGCGTTTGTATTCCCTGCTATGCTCGAATGTGTTATCCCTCTGGCTTGCTTTTGAATGTAGAGATCTCTCTTCAGAGCGGAACACCATCAACATGATTCACGGAATAAGACCAGGACCGCCGTGAAATGCTGGCCAAGAATTTACCAGAATGGTAAAGCAAGGGAATACTTCCTCTAAAACACAACATCCAAGGAAGGCGTTCCTTTCAGCATTGAGTGTCCAAAAAATAAGTTTTAAAGTAGCTGGTTAAAAAAAACCCTGTTTCACTAACAGAATCTGTGAAGAAGCTTTTAAAGATCAACATGCCATTATTTATGCATGTGCAGTTGTAAATTTGTTGTAGAAAAAAAACCAAGCAAAACACAAAAAAACTATTTCCTGGTCAGGAGAAGTATGAATTAGGTTCTGAAAATCAAGCGATCATTGACCAGTGGATGTTAAAGCACCGGGTTGAAAACAATCTCCACTTTAGCTATATAGACATCGTTGCAATCAAAGAGCTAATGAGATGCATGCTTTTGATTAGAGCAACTGATTAACTAGAATGTTACACGATGTGGATACTCCTTAAATTTATGAGTATGCATGCTACATTCTTTGTTTCTTTCCAGCACCTTACTGGCTTTAATCATACTTTCTCAGTTCTTTGGCGTCTTTCCTTTCGTTTGTTTTAAACTTATTTTCATTAACAATCGTCAGTTGGGATAATGGACAAGTTATTGGAACTTACATGCCTTTCTCCTTTCAAATAATATCACAAATCTTATACATGTCGGATTACAAAGTATTTTACAGGCGTTAACAAAATAACAAAAGATACAAACGTAAACAGTGAGTTGTGTTAAATATACAAAAGACTTACAGAACCTTGGTTATAATGTGAAGGAAAGAAGATGTGTGGCATCAGAAAGCGAGAAAGTATTTTCATCCAACACTGTAGAAATCTTTTTGTTTTTATTATATATCTACTCACAGCATAGAAAATATATTTAGATAAGGAGGGATCATTGCCTTTTACCCTAAGCAAATTAGTATGAAGTGTTTTCATCATCGTTGCCCTACTTGTATTATACACCGGGCAATGTAAGAAAAAAACGGGCTACATCCTCAGACGGACGTCCACATCGACGACCCTCTTTCGACGCATAGATTCTTGTGTTGAATGTTGTATGGAAATTGGCCTTGTGAATAATGACCGGAAATGTACATAATAAATGACGAATGGTTTACGAAGGTCTGAATATAGGTCGGATTATTTTACTATAAAAGCAGCTTTTTTCAGCTTCGTTACCCTTGGCGGGTACAGGGATGGCAGGGAGAAAAGGAGAAGGGTAGGCTACCTTTCGCCCAACCATTGCCGAAGGAAGTGTGATCCACAGATGTGGATGTTGACAACTCTTACTCATTCATTTCCATTGAAGATCGCCTAAGAAATAATCCATTTGTTTGCGAGGAAAATTGGATTTGCAACTGGAGAGACGTAGAGGGCGATTTAATTTGGAGCTGGTTTTATTGACGGCAAGCTGTAATCCGGCCAAGACCAGGTCGGTTTTGGACAAAGGTGTGAGCTAGACACTTGTTCAGTAATTGAATCCGCCTTACTCCCAAATCTCCGCAAACGATCCTAAATTCAATCATTTTGGGCCAGCTCTATTTTTTTTAGCACTGTCAAATGACGCTATGTTGCGTTGCATTGAATATGTCACGATATCCTACGCCCTTCAAATGTTTCTTGTTGGATTCAAACGACTTTTTGCTGTCGCTTTATTCACTTTTTTATGTCGAGTCTGTTAGAGATTCTCCCACGCCAGTCTGACGAGGCAAAGACAAGGAATTGCTTTCGTTACAAAAGAATATTTACTTTTTTCCTCGTTGAATCCTTCATGTGACTAACTTGTTACACATTGGCTCAATCAGAGACGGCGAGTATAATTTTTATTATTATTTTTTTTTTTTTTTTGGTTTCTTCCTTACCGCGTTGGAGTAAGCTTTTCATGTGACAAGGATATTTTGGTAAGTTAATTTCCTTTACCTATTGGAAGTTTTTTTGTAATTTGCCAAGCTGTTGTAGTAAAATGTAGCAGCATAAATGCGAATGCAATCTTTACGTATCAAGTCTGACATTCGTATACCATTCGTAGATCATGGAGGCGCATTCCCACACATATATTCAGCTCAAATCACAAAAAAACGTACAACCCAAGAGCCTCCCACCAATGCGATCGCTGTGAGTTCATGTCCAGCTCATGCTGGATTCCTCTCCGGTAGAATGTGGGAAGGTCTGCCAGCAACCTGTGGATGATCGTGGGTTTTCTCTGGACTCTGCCCGGTTTCCTCCCATCATAATGCTGGTCGCCGTCGTATAAGTGAAATATTCATGCGTAAAACATCAACCAAATAAATAAATAAATAACGTACACATAGATGTGGAATATTACTACAGTACTGTGATCATTTTAATTTGTCTTTCAAAGGGTGTATACCGTTTTGGGCGTTAGATATACCCAGAAGGTTTCAGAATCAAAGTTTTAAATTCCCACATTTGTATTCTACCCGCTGACCACGAAGGTGCGTCCCAAGTCTACAATCGCAAGACTCAATTCCAAAACAACACAAAAGCCTCTCTGGATGGTAGATGTATCTGTATATATGGGTCTACCTATTCTCTTACAAAGCGCTGCGCTGCTAATTTATATACTCGATAAGTCCTAGCGAGCCCTGCATACTGTTTGCTCGGCGCACAGGGTCCAAGGGGTACCGTGTCAAATCGCAATGGATGATTGCTAGTTAATTCTGACATGCAGTTAACAGGCAGAGAGCTGGAACAAATGCTTTGCATATATACAATTCCACAAAAGACACATCTGTTCAGATATGATAGCCAGGGTCATAGACAGGCCTCCGATATCTCGGGCAATTTTTACGCAACCATAAGCCGTCTGGAAAAGCCTTCCATCTCTAATTGAATCGATCCATCGGGAGTGTCATTCAACATTGTTTCGGTATTATACTCCCGCATGACATACTCGGGACCTTTAGCTGGTTCGGGGACACGAGGATCTTATTGGCCGATTCTGAGCCGGAAGTAGACGCCGGTCATCAATAATGGGTCTAGCCGTTTAGGAATTCTGGGAAAAAGGGGCTATTATACAGGCAGCAGCTTATAAGTTCTGTAAATAAATCCTTAGATTCGATTATGGAGTTCAAGGCTCAGGCGGTTTCCATAAGCTATATTGGTGTTATTTTGGCTTAATTTGGTTTATCCCTTGTGCTCATTTGTGGAAGACTATATGCGCTCATATGCCCTGTATAAACAGGCTGGTCGGAAATGGTCCTCGGAATATTCCTTCAAAGCTGAAAAACGAGTAATGGTATGGTGCCATCGAATCCAGAGCAGCCTGCAGCCAAACTTCACAGGTCGGTGAAAAGCTAAATAAAACACATCCTTCTTAACCGTGATCCTGCATTGCATTCTACACAGATCTCATAGAGGAGAACAAAAGAAGTGTATATATTAAGGCGAAAGATGTAGTAAAGTTCCTTATCCTTCTTTGTGTTGCATTACTTTTGTATAAATACGATATAACAGTTATTAAAGTCCAGATAAACAAAAGTCTTAGCAATCTGTTTTTTCTTTATGTATATGATTTTTGCTCAACAGCATACCCAGAATTTTTGGCTTTTACGATATCAAGCAGTATTATTGGGTTGAGAAAACTGGACTGCCTTGAAGAAACCATGTACAGACCTTGTCAGTATGGTTTTTAGTAATTCTATCAAGTAATTTGTTCAGCAATACAGGAAATGTCTTTCTCTGGTGTTTCAAGTAGTGACAAGCCGTTTACCAGTGTGGGTAACAATAGACACCGACATGTCCTTCGTGGTCCAGTACAATCAATGGCAAATTGCTTGATACGATAGAATGGTCAAACAAAAATAACGTCATATATACTCAAGAAACTGGAGTTCCTTTTGGTTCAGATACAAACTGACACAACTAGTCTTGCATGTGATCTGCACGCAGTAGCCTTTTCATTATGCAGTTCGTAAAAGAAACCAAAGCCCAGGGAAGAAACTTTAGTAAGGATTTCAAGGTTAAGTAAACGAGTCTTACTACTACCACATATAAAATATTGTCATGGAAACTATTACAGCACTAAGCACTCCTAGACGCCTTTCTCTTGTTTGCTGTAGCACGCGGAACGTAACACAATGCAGTTTATATTGTGGTACAGCAAGAGCAGTTTACTGTTCTATTTTCGAATCTGTAGAGCCGTTCTGAGACATATCTCACCAGATCTCTTCTCTCTTTAAAAATGACTGTTTACAGTGTTTTTGGAAGCTTACTGGATTCTCCAGGAAATAATTCGGCTCCCAGAATATTGATGTGTTATCCAAAGTATAATAAGAGAGAGCCTGCAAGAAGCGATGTTTTTGTCCAGTCGAAATTTTGAAGTTCAGTATAATGCTTATATAATGCGTGTGAGCCAAAACGTTGAAATCAAGACAGTTTTGTCTGAATTTAAAACTACCTAGACCTGACAAACTTCAATTCGTATATAAATTAAACGAATAAGCCTTAAAATGAAATTTCAAACTATGACTTTTCAAAACCAACAGTGTGGGATCGGCCCCTGTCAAATGATATGTTGTCGAAGAAGATGAAGTCAGTTACTCATCAGAGTTTAGCCGATCGACATGTGTGTATACCGTGAATGCTAGAGCGACGCTGTGAGTCGGCAAACGTAGCAATCCCAGACTGTAGCCAGTCATTAGTTATTTATCCTCCGTGAAACTTGACAGAGAATCCTGTGTGACTTCATTATTTTCCTTCCCCCACGAGGATCGCACCATGACTCTCCGGCTGAAGAATTCAAACATTTTTAATTACGTAATTTCTCGCAAGGTATAACGCTAGGCGGTAATCAATTGTTTGAATAATTTAAACGCGTTCTTTATGAGACAGGCCCTACAAGAAGAAGGACCACTTTGGGATTTGTAAGAGTGAATAAATAAATAAATTCTTGAGGCCAAACAAGGAGCACTAAATCCCACGTCTGTACTTGGCCAACGCTTAATCTAATTTGTACAGAATAGCCGCGAGCCAATGCCGCACAGTTCATCTGAATATATAGTGAAACACGTTCGAACAAAAACGTAGGTAGAAGTTACTGATTCCGGAACAAACCGACAACACACATTCTTGTAAATAAATCATCAGCATACGTGATTAGCTATGTAAGTTAACATGATCTTTGGGTTGAATTTTGCTTTATGTCAGAATTTAAACCACGTAGGTTATACATCAACCAAAACCTTAAATTTATATCAGATCTCGATCATAACGTTCTCAAAGATTTCGACGGATGTTTAGGCGTGGCAAAACTCACATGCGTAAGATATATTTTCCAAAAAGCAATCACACAAACTATTGATAAGAAGAGGCTCAGTGAAAAATTGTGATGATGGATTTATGATAGAGAAGTAGGGATTTGACCATTATTGTACTTGTATGTATGTATGTATGTATGTATGTATGTATGTATGTATGTATGTATGTGTGTATGTATGTATGTATGTATGTATGTATATATGTATGTATGTATGTATGTATGCATGTATGGTGTTTAACGTCGTATTTAAAAATGTTTCATTTATAGGTCGACGAGGTGTCAATAAGTGAGTGTACATAATTGTGTCTTGTGGCAGGGCGAATCTTTGCTGCCAAAGTGCTGCTACAGCCACTGAAGTATCATGCCGAAGACACCAGACATGACACCCCACCCAGTCACTTTTACACTGACACCAGGCTAACCAATCATGTTTGCTTGGTCTAACTTCTCAGTACAGAGCGCGATGCTTAGCAGCAGCACGTACATTTTTAATGCTTTTGGTATGACCCCCACCGAGGTATGATCCCTATGATCTCCCGATAACCAATATTGTCCAGATGTCCAAAACAATGTTGACGACATGACACTTTCATGTATATTAAATGTTTACGAATGTCACAGATCATGCCAAAGAGTAAGAGCTTTGTAACATCTATTTTAAAACATACTGGGTGATCCAAAGAAACATTACACTGGTAAAAATTGTTTTTGTCATTGCCTTTTTTTTTTGCAGTATGTAATGGGACCATCGTGTAGGCTTCCAAGGTGTAGTGTTGTGATTTAGATAGACGCATGAACTGAGCATTACACGTCTAAATTCGAAAAATGCCAGGGATGTTTCCTTCAGGAGCTCTAGTTATGAAATATGCATTTATTCAGAATTATCAGCAAAATGCCATTAGTAAATTCGAGATTTCACGTTACCAAGTTGTGTCCAACAGGTAAATCATCATTCCAATAATGGGCAAAAAAAGTCTATAAAGCAGACTGTTCGAAATTTCTAAAACAGAAATAGAAAAAAAGAGTCTTACAATTATAGCTTTTTCAGAGGGAAAACGTATCTTCTCAATCAGCACAATACGTTAATTGTGTTATGTTTAAAAAATATCCCCTAATTATAGTCATTCTGGGATTTCCACCCACTCACGAGTTCCAAACTTTGACAGAGAGAGAGAAATGTAGTTTACACCCCATAGATCAGCTGAAGCAGTTAAATTTTTCAACGTTTGCATGCGTGCCATTGGGGAAACCAAGCCACTTCTTTCATTAGCTTGAAATTACATAAGGCTTCCACTATAAAACCACCACTGATAACAACTTTAGATATCCGACTGTATGCAAAATGTATTTGGAGAAATGCGTTCTGACTTTAACTTTCAGTTTATGACCATTTAACACTTCCGGCGAATAAAGTTCCCACGCTTTACAGTGTTTTATTGCTGAAAATCATGCAGTGTCTCCACGCCTGTTACGTTGAGTTTCGATATGCGTACTGGACATAACGGAAACTTGATTATAAGACTATCTGATGAACCATTACCATTACAAAAGCTGAAACATTTCAAACGGTTTTATTTACATGAAAATTATTAATGGAATTACTGAATATATGTAGTTATTGCATGTTTATCACAAAGTAGTGACGGTAGAGACATAAACCGCCTTCAGATGTGGTTCAGCTGTTGTGGGGCCAGAAACCATGTACAACCATTATGAGTGTTGTCACATACATTTATATATTTATTTATTTGATTGGTGTTTTACGACGCACACGTGAATATTTCACTAACGCGACGACGGCCAGAATTATATGGGGAGAGGTAAACGGACTGATCACGGGGGAAATCCACGACCATCCCCAGGTTGCTGCCAAACCTTCCCACATACGGCCGGAGAGGAATCTAACATGAGCTGGTCTTGAACTGACAGTAATCGCATTGGTGAAAGGGTCATGAGTCATTGCATCGCGCTGGCACGCCAGCCACATCGGCCACGGGGGCTCCTGTTCTGACATGGAATTCATATAAACGTCAGGCTAGAGACGCAGATTGGATGAAAATTATCAAGCCATGCATGTAACAAAATCCAGAATTCATGGCATCGACTATGAAATTAGATAAAATCCCTAAAGGGAAGGATAACAGGCTTCGGCGTAATGAATCTGTCATATCCGAACCTAACAAACTAAATTAAATATAAACATCGTAGTAATAGATGTCAAGTATAGAGGGCGCCGGATTTTTAGTATTCTACCTACGATCTACAAGCTGTTTGATTTGAGACAACATAAAAATATATGACGTGTTGTGCTAAATCAGAGCACATGCTGGGTCAAAATTTCGTGACATTTGTTAAATGGTTAAAAAATATCGGTACATTACGGCCGTTGGACAGTTTTTGCGTTCGATCTCAATGGCAGTTGAGACACAAGCCGAAGTCAGTGGTTTGACTGTTTTGGGAGAAGTTTGTTTACGAGGCGGGGTGATCTAAAAAAGATTTGACGCACTGACCTATCATGGCATGGGATACTGCTCAGCTGTATTGTATTGCTTTGGGTCCTTAGATTCTTTGATTGTTTTTGTCTGTTGGCATCAATATTTTGATAAAATCATGGCAGTGTCTTCACGGATTCGCCTCTCTCCAAACAAATGCTGTCTCACTCAATCACCATGCCAAAGACACCAAACATGATACCTCATGCGATATATTTATACCGAACGGGGATTCAGTACGGGACCTAACCACTAATGCTAAAAGCCGATTCAAAGAATAATGCTAGAAGAATTCCCGGCATTGTGCTGGGAATCAAAGGAGAATGACAAATAATAGTGGAGGTTGAAATCTGGCGCCATCGGCCAAACCCATTCTGGAGATTAAAGAACATTCGCCCAATCCATTATGTGGCCAAAGAACATCCATCAAACCCTTTATGGGCGTCAACAAACATGTGCCAAACCAATTATGACTCAAGAAACACTAGCCAAATTTATAGTGTCAAAGAACATTTTAAGAGATTTTGAAGGCGGTCTTGAGGTACCAGCATGAAAGGTCCTAAATCAACACACCGAAGGTAAAATTTTATTGCAACGCACCAACGCTATACTTTCAATGTGACCACAAGTTATAGGCATAAAAATCACGGCTTTTTCTTGTTGTACACAAAACAATATCGTTCAAATCTGAAGGGACCAGAAACGGACGAAAGCGTTGTTTATGTATTGGAAACGCGTGTCAAGGTCATGTTGAGACGAAGCAAAAAGTCACAGACGCTCTATGAGGGGTTGCCAACCAAATCGTCTACACGAACAATATAATGACGATCCTGTAGAACCTGCCAAATTGATCGTATAAACATGAACGAATATAATAACACATATTATACGTAAGAGAATACTTTCAAATTCAGAGCTATGTCTGAGTCCGTCTCTGCATGAGGGATGTTATCCCAGGACAGTTTCTTTTGTTTCGTTATTTCTCCCGAACTACCAGCAGTTGTTAGCATTCTTGGAAGTGTTCCATGTCGGTGGGCGAACGAATAACGTGAATATAGTCTACAGACCTATTTGTGGAAACTCTCTGTGCATTTCAGGGTTGATTAGAAACTTGGTTAATCACTACGTGTGTATTATACACTTGTATAATCCAGTTATCTATATGCGAAATTGATCCGACCAGCCTTACATACATTAAATTATTGGTCGTCCCCAGTCTGCTGTACACGTTCCCAGTCTGCTGTACCCTCATGGGCATCCGTGAGAAAGTCTCCCCAATCTCTGATCTCGTAACCTAACATTGGGTTGATCTCGACATAACATTGCAAACACAATGACAATAGAGAGAAAGGATGTGGTCAAATGACCTTGACTTTGACCTTCATCCCTTCACCATACGTGACACAAGAAATCCTCTAATTAGTGACCTAATAGATATCTGTTGTATACTACAGCTTGTATATATAGTTTTGTTAAATAAGTCATTGCTCATATTATCAAATCCTGCGTGGCCCATTGGGCAAACATGGTTATATCTTTTTTTTGCTTTTTTGTTTTTTGGTACAGGTAGCTTTCGTTATCTCGCGGCATGGCTCCACGTGCTGAACTACATTAAGCCAATCATAGCATTCATCTCTCATCTCTGCAGAGCATCAACGTATCTGACGCGAAAGGAACAGACTGACACAGAAAAGAAGATGGATGCTTCAAGAAAAAATACAACACCGCGACGTAGGTTCAAGTAAACAGGACATTAGATAATGTTAAGGAGATAAACCCATTCCGTAATTACCTACATCAACAACTACCTATAACACATGTCACAGAGGACGTAAAGCCACTGGTGGGGAGCATACACCATGCAATGTAACCACATCCAGTATGTCATTTCTTATCGGCAATTCTTAAGCTTGGATTCGCTAGAGTATCAGAGCACTGATAATATGAAGTGTTACCTATAATGCGATCCATGCTAACTATATTTTCCACGGTAACTATATTTGCTTCCAGGCTTTAATTTGTTCCATTTTTTTTTTGTATACACATGGAACAGTCTTGTACAGACGGAAGGATAAGCGAGAAAGGTTGGGGATAACCGGAATAATAAACCGCGATAACAGAAAGATTGCGCGAATTGAGTTGAACCAAATCTATGGCTATTCTGCCGGTTTCGTAGTACTTCATAATTGACAATCGCACACGTGTTCAGCTCACGGGATTCATACCTCACTCGCAGGTTGTATTTGGTTGCAAAGGTAGTGTAACTCAAAAAAAAAAAAAATTTATTATAGTTTAAATATTTTGGTTTTTATTGAGGCTCAGCCAGAATAGTGATTCACAACTGTAGCTGTTCTGTTTTTTTTTTTCGGAGTTACACGATACCTGTGTATTACATTACGCTTGACAGTGGAAGTATTGGAATATGTGGATGTTGCTACAACATTTAACACTCTACATTCTACTCATTGACTGTATGCATCGGATTGACTGTACAGACAAGATTGACTGTATGCATAGGATTGACTGTACAGACAAGATTGACCGTATGCATAGGATTGACTGTACAGACAAGATTGACCGTATGCATAGGATTGACTGTACAGACAAGATTGACCGTATGCATAGGATTGACTGTACAGACAGGATTGACTGTATGCATAGGATTGACTGTACAGACAGGATTGACTTTATGCATTGGATAGACTGTACAGACAGGATTGACTGTATGCACAGGATTGACTGTACAGACAGGATTGACTGTATGCACAGGATTGACTGTACAGACAGGATTGACTGTATGCATAGGATTGACTTTACAGACAGGATTGACTTTATGGGCAGGATTGATTGGACAGATAAGGTTGACTTTATGGGTAGGATTGAATGTAAGAAGAGAATTGATTGTATGGACATGATTGACTGTATGGATACGATTGACTATATGGGCAGGATTAATTGTATGGAAAGAATTGATTGTATGGATAGAATTGAATGTATGGATATAACTGATCATATGAACATGATTGACGGTATAACAGTAACTGATGTTAGTGTTATAAGCGAATGTTGGAAATAAAATAAATGATTAAAAGAGACAGCCATATAAGAGAGGTTCAGAGCCGTTGTCTGCCCATCATCTGTAAGCAAAAAACAAAACTTCATGTATGAAGATTATGGGTTTACGTCACGTCGACATTATTTGCTCCATATCGTGGCGCTCGACAGACTAAAAAAAAGGTATTTAAAGATTTAAGCTACGCAAGCAGTATTTCTCTCATATCGTGGCGATCCACAGGTTGAAATACCGCGTTTACAACTTGGCGCCATCACGACAGTATTTCTCCTATATCATGGTCATCGACAAATTGAAAGATGACATGTACAGCTTGCGCTACCTCGACAGTATTTCAGAATCGGAAGACTCTGACCATCAGCAGTATAAGAATGTCTCCACGCCTCCACCGACAGCCAAAGGTCGATGAGTTCTTACATCGCACGTACACGGACGGAAATAAATTGGCTCAGCTTAAACTAATCCTCGAGGTCCCGACGGCGAAAGGCTTCCTTAGACTCGATGCAATCGGACATGATACAGGCAGGTTGGGTATGGGTCCACACTTAGGGAAAGGCGTAATCAGAGATGTGCGCCACATTCGGCCGAGACATTCGCCGGACTCTCTTGATCTGGAGAGATTACGCCCCTGTGGCTTAAGCGAACGGAAAAGTAGTACAAATTACCGATACCCAAGGCTGATAAAACCGAGTATGAAGTCATTTCAAGTCAATTCAAATCAATCTGCTGGTGCTACAATCAAAAACGGAAGTACATAAACATTCTCAGAACGGGATCGAGGTCAGTCCAATGGGTGAAAGAAAATGGGTAAACCAATGCAAAAACATATTTATCGCGAGACGCTACTTTTGTATGAATCTATGCGTCGAAACAGCCATTCCTATACAAGCCGTCAATCAATAGGGACGTTCAAGGTCAATAATCGCAACGCCAATTGCCAAAACGACGTATAACACAATCTACCAAAGAAACTAAGAAATAAGTCTGACTTAATGTCTTATAATTTGATTTCTACTGCGCTTTCGAGCAATCATTGCAATTCTCTTGCTCTCTGAATGGGTGTGTATTTTGGGAACACTGTCATCCTGATGTTAGTAAATTTACACCGTTTATGACAACAGTCCATTGTGACGAAAGACAACGCAGTGGATAATTACGACTACGCTTTCAAGACTAGATTTCAAAGAGGCCAAATTCCAACTATAGTGTCTAGGCGTCAAAACAGACATTCGTATACCAGCCGTCAACCAAAATGAACGTTCCAATAATCACAAGGTCAATTCCTGAATCAAAAAGTCTTTTATAGTTGTTATTAGAAAGCGCTCGCTCCATAAATATGTCCAAAACGAAAGACCATTAAACAATGTCCACAAAAATAGTTGGTTTCATCTTTTTGTTAGAATGTTTTTTAATCTCAGTTAAATGCATTTAAAACGTCTACGGAGGCATTTTTGACGATACTACCAGAATTCACTCAATCATATTTTAAAACGATTTTACTCGGTTGGAAAAATTTAAAAAACAAACACAAATTGAATTATTTTCCTGGTCATTGTATAATGGTCTTTTCTCTGATATATACTAGTACTTCATTTAAATGTTTACTTTACCTTTAAGCCATGTGCTATAAATGGTATTCGTATGTAATATAAGGTATTTAATTTGTGGATCAAAGGACCACAACAATTTTGAATCGAACTGAGTACGTCGTAAAAACCCAATCATTCATTCATTTAGTAGAACTTAAGATGATTCAATTGATGATTCCCACTAGACTATACTCATTTTCAGCTTATGATTGATGCAATACTTAAAATTCCATACTATCTTCATAATCAAATGATTCTTTGGGCGAGCTCAAGCTGCTAGTACATATATAGATGTAGCGTAATGGATAAACGCAAAGACAGACTTTCCATACGAGGAAAACTCCGCTCGGAACAGTTTTTACTGCGTTTCCTGTTTCTAAGGAGTTTTTGTTTCAAAAGACTTAATGACTTCGCCGAGGAAAATCGTCATAGTGGACTATTTCTCAGTTGCACCCCATAAAGCGTCAATTTGTCGACAACTTGTCGAAAGAGACACATAAAAACTACTTCTGTCTCGAAGAGAAATGGTCTCTGTTTCCAGATAAACACTGCTTTCAGTTGCCAACGGGGAAATATACTCTTGTACAGATAATAGATTATTGTCAAGTATTCGCTTCTTTCAGCAAATACTTTTTCACCGAGACCCTTTTAGAGTAAAGAAGATGACCTTTGCAATGAGTTCAAAGTCAGCATCATGTACCCACAAAAGTGCTTTGACGCATACAGACTGTGGGGGGTGAACCACATGACTTTCAGTTCACATACTCGACTACTGTCCAACAGCTAAACGTCACTGACGGATTTTCTTAGAACGAACCACAGTTCATCACTTTCGGCTTCTTTTGTCAAGCTACACAGCTAGGTTTCGTACTGAGCTTCAGTTAATGCTGAGAGTGATATTTTATAATGTGCTTCCACTTGCACAATGTTTTCCTAAAAACAATGACCCGATGTAACAGCTTGCTTTCTCATAGCTTCCTTAAAAAACACATTAACAGTTTTTATTATGCATCGCTATAGTTAAAAGCAGTTAACCTCAAAATACCGGCCTTTGTTTGGGCACAAATGACATTAAAACGCTCTGTACAACGAATTCATCATAAATGAATACATAATACACGAGAGAAGTACTCGTGTTTTGCTAAATTCATATTCATATTTTTCTCAAAAACATAACGCAATAAATTCCATATTCAAGACTTTCTTAGAGCGTGAAAGTCGGTGGAGATTTAAGATCTTCCAGTCTAGTGGCACATGGGTAATATCAAATTTACCACCAGAAAAAGGATCCATAAACAAAATTTTCTTCTACGGTTAAGTTTGCAGAAAAACCGTATGTCATGTCAAGCCGATGCGGAGTAGTTTACGAGAGTTCGTGTCAAAATAATCCAAAAACTGCTCGGAGCGACCAAAACTGCTATATTTCACAAAGGGTCAGCCAAAAGTTGAGACACATTATGTCAAAATAATTTAACATCCCCTTCAAGTCAGCGAGGCCACGATATTTTTCGCATGACACGCAATAATGACAACAACCAATCAACGGCTCGCTTTGTTGGCACGTGGTGAATGAGTGCGCCACAGCCAATGATTTACAGCGTTACTCTCTGTCATGTGCAGCTCTCAATTATGAACCCGAGCTCTGCCAATGATAAAACTCCATCAAGAAGCATTTCCGGGTGGCATGAATGCATATTTCCTTATCGCATATCCTAGAAATATGTTATCAGGGGAGTATAAGGCGTATAGCCGTCTGCCACCTGACCTACACCAGTCTATCCTCCAAATCTAGTTAGGCCGATGTCTGGACTGATAAAGAAAACAAAGACAGCGAGAGGAAGCTACTAATTTTCAGTCAGCTCTCTTTGCCGTCGACATTGTTGATATATTGGTTTAGGCCGGGATGAATTGCTGTTGACATTAGCACTGACATCCGGGTGCTTAGGAATACAAACCAGAGTGATATTCACCCGTATTAACTCGCTCATGAAGCTAATGAGGAGATTTGTTTACGGGACCCATATACACTGTCACGACGCCTGCCACAACTCGACACTATCTCCTGCATCTCTGACATAAAGAAACCCATCTGCATTTGTTAACATTTTGCATGGTCCGATAAAAACATATATGTATGTCTAGAGTATTTTAGAAACCAACCGATTCTAATTTTACCAATTGAAAGAAAAATAATGCATCGCATCCAGCGGAATACATCTGACAGTGCTGTAGGGAAGTAGCGGAAACAAATGATTGATGTCAGCAATGTTACTTCATAAATACGTATCCCATTTATAACAGAAGATTGTACTTATGCGATCTCATGTTTTTTTTTTCTTCAAAACCATCTTCATAGTTCCAGTAGATACTTGGGCAGTATAGCTTGCCAATGTTTGGTGGTTTTTCCCGAGCAGTCCAGTTTCCTCCATCTATAAAGCTGTCCGACATCTTATTAGTGAAAGAATGAAATAAATAAATAAACCATGGTTTCCATGCAGAGTACCTCAGTTCCAGTGGACCTTTTTTCCACAACAGTTCCACTAAACGTCTTGTTTAATAACGACACATGCAATTATAAATTACCAAAGCAGGTATTGCTTTTGTCGTATTCTTGAATGCCTATTTCTACGGTACAAATAACATATTCCAAGTTGATAATCAATCGATAATGCCCTCACACAACAGCCGATAGTAAACGAATCTGTCACTAAAAACTGATTTTCACTCGAACTGAAGTTGTCAGACACATTGTCTTCTATGTATAATTTAATTAAGATGTACAACACAGAGAGAGAAACAGAGCAGCCCAACATTTTGATAGCTGGCAAATGATCAAACAGGTGAAATTTACCTCAGTTAGGGTTTTATTCTGTTTACGTAAATGCATAAATAGTAGCAAATAACGCACCCCCTTGCACCATGGCTTAAACAGAATTAGGTAAAAAAATGCAGTAATGTTAATTGCAATTTAGTAGGCCTAGGTGTCACTGATGCTGTGTTGTCATAACATTTAACATACATGTACAATAACATTAAAGCAATGCCAAGGGACCTGGCCCCGGGGATGTTCGTTGCCCTTATGCTGGTCATTAAAGTGTGTATCAGATGGAATCAAGTAATAAAAAAATCAAGTTGATAAAAACGATGCCTCGAGCTCAATACCGTTCTCATTTCTGACGTTAGAAGTGATTTGCTTTTGTACTGACGCTCACATACCGGAAACTACACTGCTGGAACCAAACTGTTCGTACTTTTTAATTGGGGCATCTAGATTTGGATGTATTTCTAAACAACTACATTGAATCATGTTTTATATGATGCTGCAAGGTCTACACTAAACATCTTCAGGATCGCAAACAACGGTGACAAGATCGCCTACACGGTCATCTTCCCAGAAGCGGAATATCGCGGTCACGTGGTTTGCCAGCTAGTGTCGTCTGCCAGTTAGCGACAGACAAACATCCAATTACACAGGCCTGTCACTGGGCCCTTCTCTGGCCCTGCTTCACATCAGAGGTATGTAAACACTCGCCGATTCCCAACCACCGAAGTCAAACAAAATTTCCAGGGCATTCTGAAAGAAAGCTGTGTTTGGGGACATTGCGGTAGGGCTAGGGGTTGGATTCTTACCATTACTCGCAAACACGACCTGGGTGAGACGCATAAGCTGTTCCTCGCTCCACCCATAAAGCTGACCATTTTCGTATAAAATGAAGAATTACTGAGTAGGGCGTTAAGTAACCATAAATCAACCATCAATCCAAACCAGGTGAAATGGTTATCAGTTTGTGAGTAATTTGACATGGATTTTAAAGTAATGGATATAATGACATGTTTACTTCATTGCGTTCTATTTGGCTACAACGCTGGAATATGTTTGGGAACAGAACAAGATGTTCTGGACCTGCTTATTGGCCTGAAAAGTTCTCATTTGGGATCGCACGTACGAGTAAATTATATACGAACTTCAGTTCGAACATTTATTTTATTTATTTATAGATTAGTGTTTTACTCCGTACTCAAGACTATTTGACGTATACGATGGCGGCCAACATTATGGGGGGAGGAAACCGAGCAAATCCCTGGGAACAGACTGACAGACCTTCCCACGTTCTCAATTTGAACATGAATTCTCTTCTAAACAGAGCAGAAAAAACACCATATTCTGCGTTTTCGTTAAGACCGCCAAACGCTCTCTTTAAACTAATAATCGACGCTGATTGGCTGATAGTAGAGATAGGGATTCATGGGTTAAATCCTGCAGGCTTGGTCACACTTAAATAAATCTGTAACACCTAAAATTCAGCTTGGGTAGGCATAGCATGAGCTTTCCTATCTTTCACACCAGCCAATCAGAATCGATTCTGTATCCCTTTAGAGAAGAGATCACTGCTGAAAGATATCAATACATTCTTTCTTCAACTCGCTACCGTTATATGCAAATTATATTCCTGTAAAAGCTTTCTTTGTGCGAGTATGATAATTATTTACGCATCGCGTACCCAAAAAGTCCAAGAATTCACAGTTATTTGTCGCAAAATACCGTAAATTTGTTTTGTCCAATATATAGGAGTCTAAGCTCATGCGATAATGTCCGAAACAAAATCTACACCTGTAGAAAGTATCACCTATTAGGAAAAATGCGGAAAAAAGTCAGAACGGATATTTCTCTTAATTTCCCAAGATACTTATTTACGTACAGACTTGCCTACCACGTAGTCGAGACATCAAGCCGTGATCAGTTTCCAAGGAGTCCGCCAATGACCACCGAAATCTACACCAAAGAAAAATTGAATTTTTAGTCCGCCTTCGGAATCAGTATCTCATTAATCCGTTTTCTGACCGTATCCGTGACTGCTTAGTTCCACATATCGTATATCCCATTGATCCGTTAAGAATCGATCAGCCGGAAACTTCCGTCACTGCCACAGCTATTATCCCCTACATTAACTGCGCGGATTTCCACAGAAAAGGACTTCCGCTTCACTTAAGGGAATCCAGAGGTTATAGGTCGAATTCACCTCAAATCCGATATTCTAGGGAATCCACCAACCCCGGTAACTCGTCCAAAAATTTACACACGCCGTGTTGATGTCTCAAAGGAATTAGGAAAGGGAAGTTATAGGCGGCCTTTTAACGCTGACCAGCGAGATGCCCCTTCAATAGGGAGCTCCAAATCCCCACCCCCAACCCCCCAATAAACTCCGCCATGTTTGTATTGGCGAGAGGACTAGGTTGTGGCTGGGAATTGGCATTTAAAGCCTGCCTGGTTGCATATGACCTTTAGTATGGGCATCAGGAATTCACCAACGCATTCACTTCCTCACGCGATTCTAGCAAGAAGAGCTAACGTTACAGACTCAAGGCCACCTGTTACTGACAACACTGGGCGCTTCGCTGAACGATGCTGCCTGATCATTGATTCTGTGTACAGAGGACAACAGCAGAACAGCTGAAAGATGAAACATTTGAAAACCTGGGCAAAAGCTGAAAGAAGTGCAACAGCTGAAAATATATAGCCCAATGGTTGAAAACACAGGAACAGTTGAGAATATAAAGCGCAACAGTTAAAACCAAAGAGCGTAACAGTTGAAATATATATCGCAACAGGCGAAAATATACAGCGCAACAGTTTGAAACATTTGAAAACTTGGTAAAAGCTGAAAACAGCACAACAGCTGCAAATATATAGTGAAACAATAATATACAGTGCAACAGTTGAAAACATCACATAAGCTGAAAACAGCACAAGAGCTGAAAATATATATCGCAACAGGTGAAAATATACAGCGCAACAGCTGAAAATATCACAAAAGCTGAAAATATCACCAAAGCTGAAAACAGCATAATAATTGAAAACACCACATCAGCTGAAAACCGCACCACAGTTGAAAACAGCCAAACAATTCCAACTATGTAACGCAACAGTTCAAAAAGTCTCAAGGATTTTTCACTTATTAGTACTCATTGACCCGACGGTCATTCGTTGTAACTGATGACGGTACGGCGAAAAATTACAATGAATTACTTACTTACAAACTATGTTTATAACAGTCACTTAACTGTTTAAATTATTAAATAATTATTCACTTACTAATCCATTATTTATTTCTGGGAGTAAACGTCGCCCATCTTTTATTGATCAACATGTGGGTCACGACTGAGAAGTGCACTGACTACCTTGTTGTTGATTGGCTGATAGGTTGGCTGGCCTAAAAATGAAATCACTAATCGACTGATTGGTGGATAGATGGTTGGATAGAATGATTCACTGATTGGTTCAAATGATTTTATGATTCACTGACATGATTGACCGATTAATTCAATTAACTGAGTGATCCAATGATTCAATGACATGATTGACTGAGTAGTTCAGTTGACTTAATGATTTATAGATTGATCCCATGATTCATTGCCAGCTTACAACATTAGGTACTGGTTAGTTAGTCAAAAGCCATGGCTTTCACACTAACAATCCTAATGCATAGGCGTTTCTGCTTTCTGCACCAATTAAATGTAAAAAAATCGGTTGATAAAAGGACGCATTCATTCAGTCATAACAGTCTTATCTTATCTTATTAAGCTTACTAACGTTCTTTTATCTAACAGCAGAAGTGGTTTGCTTTTGTCCTGACGCTCAAACTCCGCCAGGTACATACACTGTTATGAGACGAAACCGTTCGTACTTTTTGGAGCATCTAGATTGGGTGTATTTCTAAATAAATACCTTGTAGGTTGTATTCAATATGAGAACATCACAGAAATTAATATTAGTGCATTTTCTCAGAAACGACCGTGCCTCATTAGCGTTTAGCCTCGATTAATACAGCGAATGAGACACGTGTGGTAAGGGTTCGGTCTCCAGCGGTCTTTCGTGAGCCAAGCCCACCAAATCAGCGGAATATTATATGACCACAGACAGCGGCGTTTTCGTGGACAGATTAACGGAATGCTCCGGGTTTTGGGTATTTGGTCTCCGAGCCTTGTGCCAAGGACTGACACCATACAATGCCTTACCGCCACCTATTCTTTGACGGGAGAAAGCTGATACTAGTATTTGGAAATGTACTCCAAGACATTAACTGACAGATTAGAAAGAATCTCCCCTCATGTGAATAGTAGTCACTAGTTCAATTACAAACAACACACTTAGTTTGAAGCATTTTTTTCTTTTGCCGAAGAAAACCCCAGCACCAGCCCTTCCTGTATCCCGAACCCCTTATACCCACACTTGTTCTATGTACAACCACCTATTAGGCGCACTAAACACTAACAGATCTGTTTCCGTCTTCCGTCTGTTAACACTCGATGTTAACCGCCAAACACTGCCCAGGCTCTGCTCCTTTATTTAGCGCATTGTCCAAAATATATAGTGCTTTCTTCATTTTTGCAAAAGACTATTGCATGGGGAGCAAAAGCCGGACAGCTACGGCAGTGTGACAGTTGGTGCCGAATGATCACACTTAACCGTTGAAATACGGCCTCTTGCCAATTTACCTCAGTTAGGAACAAATCCAACTGCTCATCCGAATGCTTAAAATAGCAACTAAATCCCGGGTTATGTCACTGTCTGTGTTACATTAGAACAGTGGTCTTGAGTAGAGCGTAAAAAACCAATCGGAGAAATAAATAAATGATATCCGACACTTTTATTAGACAGCGGGATTTTTACAGTTCTCCATCAGTAGGGCATCTCGGCTGTATTGATGCAGTGCGGTAACAAGTGTTACCCGTTATTTCAGTAGACATGCGTCCACATCAAAATGTGCTCCATTTGTTAAACGTCATGAATATTTTACGGATATTGTGTTCGGCTTGTACATCAAGTGAGACAGTCTATAGCCGCGGTATAAGAGTACTACAAACACAGCTACCTTAGATTACAAAATACACGTATTAAAATTGGTACAATCTTTATACAGCTTTATATCAAAACATGTATAGCCCATGTCAGCTAAATCTACTATAGGCCTACGCCGTGATTCTCACCAGAATAATGTCAAAATACAAAAAAAATGTCCTCAGGAAACGAGATGTTAAAAGCACATAGTTATAGTTTGCCTTTCACATTTTTGAAACAGGTGGTGATTTATAATACAATACGTGAATACTGTTTTGTAACAAAACCAAAATACACGAACCAACATGTTTGTCGCGACAAAATTGGTTTGCAAGATCGCGTCATGTGACAAACAGGGGTTGATAACACATTTTATATTGATCAAACAACCATGTGACTAAGTCATAGAGGAACGACGAATGAATAAATCAAGGGACGAAACAGATGAACGTTTAAATAAATGAAGGAATGTATGAAGGAATGGACGAAGGAATGGATGAAAGAGTGTTTCAATGCATGAGTGATCGAGCGAATGGATGGACGATTATGTGGAGCTTACTTGCATGAACGAATGAATGAAGTGAATGAATGAAGAGTTGATCAATGAATGAATGATCAATGAACGAATGAACGACGAACCAGGCAGAAAATAAAAGAATGAATGAATGGATCGAGTTTATATCTGTATATTGGGCGCATATAGTTAGTGACGCCTTATATAACGATTGCCCCAACAAGCAATCAGATTATGTGCAGGATATTTAAAATCCTATTATCTTGCCTTTACTTGAAGCATTAAACCTAGCGGTAAAATCATGACGGAACACCTGAGTGGCACTGTTCAAACAAATAAAACTAGGTCTAGTTCACAACGCATCGGACAGTGCCATGTAGAAATAACATGATTCCTTCTCTAATGTACGGTCAATGGCATGTTGGTTGGGTTGTCCTGTCATACAAGGAAACCGTTACTCCTCTAAAGCAAAGCATAGAATGGCTCAGAGCTTTCTCTATACAGCTTGGAATATGGAGTCGTTTGAAGTCGACTCCATATAATCTCACTAAATCCAATCTTCCCAATTGGCCATGGCAGTGCAGACATTTCTCAGCAGGCCTTTGGTGGAAAAAGGTGAAACATAGTGATGTACTGTAGAGTATGGGAGACGAGAAGCAGAATAAGCAAGAGCAGGAGGACGCAACACGGAAGGAATGCTCAGTGGACGATCCCGTCTTGTTTTCAGCACTAAATGTGTGCGGCCGAAAAGCCCTTCAAAACGATTTTGACAGCTTCTTTGGCAACTCTCCAAGGCTACGTGAATCGTTTGGAACTGTTTAGTACTTAGTGGACTCTAAATTACTGCAATAAATGTAACGAAACCAGACCAATTTCTCTGCAAGCTGTTTGAGTCGAATTTTGCTTGTCCGTCTTTTTGGAGCCAAATAAACAGCGCAGTTATGTCGAAAAACCCAGATGTTTGGAATGAATAACTTGTATGGGTCACTATCGGCCAGGATACTGTCAAAAATTGGTTTTTGCATTTGCGCCAGGCCAGCTTATTGCATGTGGGTGCCAAAACTTGTAAATCAAACGTAGTTTGTCTGATTTCCTTGTAAAACCTTCTCTAGATACCTGTGCGAACCAGTGCTACCTGTGCGAACGAAACAAAAGAGAACTGAAATGCATGTTCACAACGACATAAAAATGTACATAGTACGCTTGGCGTATTATCAAGTGAACCATCTCTCTGACATCAGTCTAATACATCAATGAACCCGGAAAAAATCTTGAGTATTTTGAGTCATCATCAAACGCCGCGTATGGGATTAAATGTGTCCGAAATGAATTACTTTATTAAGGACAATGCCAATCTATAGCTCTAAGCGTCTAGCGCGAAACCAAACAGAAAGCACAGATTTGAAATGTGTGTTGATAGTGACATCCAAAGGTACATATCGGCTTGGTATACTATCAAGAGAAGCATCTGTGTGGCATTCCAACACAACAAAACTCCTCAAAACAAGTCTTGAATATTTTGAGTCACACAACATCGCATACACGATTAAATGTCCTAAATGAATGTATCTTCTCCAGGACAATGCCAATATTCTACGAAGCTCTCTGTGTCTGGTGTGAAGCCAAACAAAAGGGATTTGAAATGTGTATTCATAACGAGGTTATTTTTACGTTCTTTGAAGTGGGTTGATAGTAATTTAGAGCTTGCCGCTAACCAAACAAGGACATAGGTGAAATAGAGAGAACATCTGTACCCTGGCCTGGTTTTGTATGCTGACCGTGATTCGGACTAGGATCGTGAAAACCTCCAGTGCAAGACAAAGGTTTGATCTTATCGTTCCCGACTCTTCGAAATGGAAATGCCTTTTGCCGTCCTCACGCCCCTCTCAAGACTGCTACTTGTTGGGCTGTTCTGTTAACCTCCCTGCTCTTATATCAATTCCCCAAAGTGGATCAACTATTGGCTTTTGGCTAAGACCTGTGTTACAGTCCACCTAGTAACGGATGTCTCGGCATGTCTGTACAATAGCATCCTCATTAGATAAACATATATCTTCTTACAATAGGCTGACACAACTAACGCTAGGCAACGAATGTATTCCAGGTATTTGCTGGTAGTGTGCTCAGAAAGTAATTTATTTCAAGTTTAATGGGGACCTGGGTCCAGTTTCACGAAGCTTAACGTTACGAGCTTTCAACTGCCATAACGACGTAATGCCTACAGTACTCGTTGACGTGGTAGTTAAGTGAACCGAACGTTAAGAGTACTTCGTAAAACCGGGCCCTGTCCAATGCTTCGGAGTAGAACCTTGACGTCATTTTATGGACGTCAAATGTTCCTCTTCCGGCGCGTCGCGATGACGTCACATTAAAGACATGTAACGTTACATGTATCAGAAACTGATACATTGTATCAGAAACTGATACATTGTATCAGAAACTGATACATTGTATCAGAAACTGATACATTGTAGCATTGTAGACGTTGCGCTAGAATCCATTTTTCATGTAACAATAGCTAAAGGTTCTGCTTCTCACTAGGGCCACATCAAGGGATACAAAAAATATGCCGTCTCCCTATTCAGTTTGTGGAAATATTCTTATATATTGCACTGCAGACATAACATAAGCTCGCAGGCACACTTAGATTTCGGTGTTTTATAGGATTCGTTGTTGACAATAATTTCTGATTATTACATGTATGAATGAACTTTACCAGATTCGTTCACCTGAAAAATGTTTGAATACATATATTTCGACTTCCTTCGTAGAGATATGACGTCACGTTGGTAGTTATGGCGTTATTTACATGGGTCTTTAAGACCCAATCAGGTGCATATTGGAAACATGAGGTAAACAAATATACAAAGCAGTAATACATAAATGTGTATAAATCCTAAATGCTGCATCACTGATTTTACATTTCAAAACAAAATCTAGATAACGACAACTGTGCCAATAGGCCTCTGGGCACTGTCTGCACACACTACAAATGACAAAGCGTGCATGGATTTGTCAAACAAAATACATATTTGCCAGTTTAACAGGACGAATAATCTGTTACACACATTGCCTGGGGACATCTAATTCCTTCGCTGACACATTGGATTCCAACAATGCCTCTTTCTTCAGGAGATCGTTTTTAACACGGACAGTTGTAATAACAACCGGGTTTTTTGACAAGCTGACAGCCATCAAACATCGTTGAAAATCAATCTGATTCCGGAGCGTAAACGTTATAACATTAATTATTCAAAACACAGATTAGTTTCCTAAGAGGGAAGAAAAAAGATAAACAGAACGCAATGTCTTGGAAAAGTCAAAATTGCATGGGCGCAGACGTTGATTGCAAGGGAAGGTTAAGTTTTGGCGCATAAAATTCCCTGACATTCATATGAAATCAAAGTTTATCTTTCTACAGAATAGAATACAAGTAAGAAAGATCATACAAGAATGCAATAGCGATTTTAAAAACACAGGCGAAACTTCAAACGAGTAACAAAAAATACAACACGGACGGAAACACTGAAATAACAAGAATTAGGAATCAAGATAATGTCGATTAAATCGAAAACTCTGAAATTGCACGTGGTACGGGTCATGGACACCTTAGTACCCCCTTAAAACAATTTTGGTCATAGCTGTGAAAATTATATATATATATATATATATATATATGCGATATACACTGGGTTCCCGACGTTGTGTTGTTAGTCAACCAATGGAAACAGTTGTCACATTGCACACGATGGCGGGGGGGGGGGGGGGGGGGGTGGAGGGGGGTGTGGTGGCGCTCGCGCATATATCGGTAGCTGAGGGAAAGATAGTAGTTACGTCAAACCAGACATTCGTATTTCAGACGTAAACCAAAATGGACATTCCAGGTCAACAATCGCGAGTTCAAGTTCCATAACGACACTAAACACAAACCACCAAAGAACTATTGTGTAAAGTACTAAATTAAAACGGGTTCATGCAAGGAAAAGCAGTCAACAGTTTTCAATGACGTTGGAAATACGCATGGAATGTAGTAGGTGAGTGGATATGATCAGTTCCCACACATGCTCCAAACTAGCCTATAAGTTGTCGGTAATCAAAATGTTGCTCTCAGTTCCAGTTTGACTCCCACTGTTCATTTATCGTGTCGATCTAACTTAACACGCGAAAATTTAGCCATGCAAGTAGGCCTATGTAAAAATACTGTTATATACAAGTATATCTGCGCAGTTACGCAATCAACAGAAGTAAAAAAAAAAAAAGGAATACGCCTACGAACATTAACAACGTTAAAAAAAATGTGCATATAAATTTGATTCCTATTACTCATTACGTACATTGTCCATGGCCCCAGACCTGTTAACGTTCAAAAACTGAAGAATATTGTCTCGTTTCTATCTTTACTCTAACCATTGCCTTGTTTCTGTCTTTACTCTAACCATTGTCTCGCTTCTATCTTTACTCTAGCCATTGTATCGTTTCTATCTTTTAGTCTAACCATTGTCTCGTTTCTATATTTAGTCTAACCATTGTCTCGTCTCTATCTGTACTCGTTGTCTCATTTCTATCTTTACTTTATTATCTTTACCATTGTCTTGTTTGTACCTTCACTCTAACCATGGTTTCCTTTTTATCTTTACTTTAACCATTATCTCCTTTGTACCTTCACTCTAACCGTTGTCTCGTTTCTATCTTTACTTTACCCATTGCCTGGTTTCTGCCTTTAATCTAACCATTCTGTTGTTTCTATCGTTACTCTAACCATTTTCTCGTTTCTATCTTTACTCTAACCACTGTCTCGTTTCTACCTTTACTCTAACCATTTTCTCCATTCCATCTTTACTCTAACCATTTTCTCGTTTCTGTCTTTACTCTATCCACTCTCTCGCTGCTATCTTTGCTCTAACCATTGTCTCGTCCAAGCATATACATTAACGTCCCATAACAACTGCAACCCGAAAGGATAATGCTAAATGAAGTTCTTGCCTGCGTGTTTAGTTATCATTACAGTACTCGTGGAAAGAAGGTCCGTGTGGTGACGCCATTTTCCTTATATCTCTTAACCGTTATCAGTTCATCAAGACAGATGGTGCAATTGTTTTCGCTATTGTATTAGTACAACCGCTTGCAAATCTATAACATAGCATACAGACTATTCGGTACTCTATCAGACGAATCCTTCCATATGGCTATTATACCTTGGCTTTTTTTCTTATTATATCTATATGTATATGTATTTAGCAATGACAGAGCTAAACCGGTTTAGTCGTGACCCGCACAAGAGCTACACTGATTATGCCATGATACCAAGGCTTACGCCAGGGCTCTGTCCCGTACTGCTTGATAAATGGCTAGATCAAAACCCCCGACGGTGATCTTTACAAGCTGCTAGTCCTCTAGCCGCCCGGCCCAACATGCCCACCATGCATATTGCCCCCTGCGTTTTGTCCAACAGTCCCTGGCAATATTAATTCAATTAGAGGGAGAAACTGACCGCTGAATCCAGATACACGTGTGAATTAAGGCAAATATACCACGCCGCTGTATAATCCGTTTGCCGGATAAAAAGCAGTTCCTGTATTTTCCCCCACCGTATCACCGCCGGTCCATCACTACATTGTCCGATAACAGATTGCTAAAGAGATAGCTGATAAACTGGACGACAGCGACGGTAAAAAAAACAACCGAACCGACTTAACCATTATTCGATAGAGCACACATTTAGTCACCTCATCACGTTACCACAACCTTTTCTTCAATCAACTCGAATATTGTACTTTTCCTTGAGAAAAACAAAAATCAGCATTCAGTTGCAATTCAAATCCATTTACCATGGTATATTTGACATTGCTTAATTCCTTCTCCAATCTCACGTTAATAGACGGTTTTCGTAGCGTATATCACGTACCATGTGTTGTTTTCGTTTTTATTCTTGCTAATATTTCGCCTCTCACAAAAATCGAAGAAGACAAAAACGTGTGTGATAGGCGATCATAAAGACTATATAGTCCGCCTCTGCACGCAAGCTTTCAATGTAATACAACGTAACAAATGTCAAATACTCGATCAATTTTGACACAAAGAGCCGCCAGACCGGCAGTATTAATGAGCTCGTGTATTATAGACCCATGTACAAATATAACTTACCTGCCGTGATATGCAGTGAAATCCATGCCCAGCAAGCTGAATACATTCTCCTGCCCACGCCACACCTTTAGCTAGAGTCTCCGAATTAAAAACTCTCCTTCCGCATTCCTCTTACGAGTTGACATTCCTGTATAGATGTGTTGCTGTCATTATCTTATTGCAGACGACCCCACATTTTCTTACTTCGGAATAAAAACCAAGTAAATTATTCCAATGTTTTTTGCGGCGTATTTTGGTGTATGTGTTTGTGAAGAACAGATTCCCTTCTGGGCACGTACCAACTAACAGATGATAATCAAACCGTAATGAAACAGCCACCGGGAGAAGGCAAACACAGCTATAATGTGAGGTCGGATACAATTTGAAAACGATCACAATATTTGCCTAATCGAATTAGATCACACGGGTCGAGTGTAACACCCTTAGGTAAAAAAAGAAGTGACGATAGATCTTTCCCTTTTTTTCACCGAAGCGTAGAAAACAATCCTAGGCTGGTATCGCCCGACTTTTCCGATTTATGAACGGCCGTGGTATGGCTTGTATTTCTCACATCTCCGTCCGTTTGGCGTGTCTAATCCGACTGTACTTTATACCCCAACCCGTCAGAGTTGGACCGACGCAGCAAGCCCGTGTTTCCCCAGTGAGTCTCCCTCCCACTTGCTTTCAATGAGGGACGGGCCTAGTCCAAAGAGCGCGTAGAACTACCCTCAACCGTTCTCGCTTAAGCGCGCCAACATTTGGCTGGCCAGGAGCGAATTCCGATCGGTCGGTAGTCGGGTCTTGACGATAGCTTCTGTGCTTCTCTCTGGCTGCCGGAGTGTGGAAACAGCTGACACCGAGCATAGACGGGTTCTCTACCCCGAGCAACTCATGTATCAGCCGGCGAGCGACACTGGATCAGCAACTTTAAGGGAGTGGATGAGAAATCTTAACCGGTTCTCAGAGCTACTCGATGAAAGCATTATGCTGACCGCCTCAGGGTGCGTTACAGTATACAATAATACTCAAAGCTACGTGTCCTTTTAACATTCTCATGTTAGCCTTTTTCCACCGTTTGCGAGACAAATTGATGGTATGGCTCTAAATCCACCTTCAGGCAGAAACGCGCGAAATTCTCCAATATAGTCTGTTTCAGTGGATTCTTCGGACAGTTTTATGTACCGTACATGTAAACATCTCCACTGACAAAAGCTCTGTGGCGCTCATAAAACCATGTACAACAGCTCATTTTTTTCTTGAAAATGAAATAATTTCCAGATTATCGGCACGCCGTTTTCACTTGGACTCCCGGCTGCGGGGATGTTCTTTTAAGATGTTCGGGCCGTCATTAAAACCACATGTCCGCATACCCTGTGAGGAATTCTTATCAAAGGTTGATACACGATCCATTCACCCCACTCGATGTACGCCTTTTCTCCTTTTCGACGGCGAATCTTAGGAAACATCGCGAGGATACGGTCACATGAATCTTGATTTTACAGACAGGGTAGCTTGGTGGATGCTGCGGTAATTTTCCCCGTGGACAATACAGATCGCACATGGCCAAAGCGAGGCACACCAGCCAACGATCAGAGCGGACTAATTAATAAGTGATATAGCGGTCGCCGGAAAAGCGATCAAAACTGCAATACTCCTGGCTTCCGTATACAAACCAATCATGTAAATTATCCACCAATGATCAGCCCTCTTAGAGATAATTACTTCGTTATTAATTGTCCAATGATCGTCAGTTTCTCACAGACGTAACAAGGTGACATTTATTTTCATCTTGCCAAGCGCGGGTTCTCGCCGATTTACAGAACCCTTTTTTTTTTTAATTTTTGCGATTGAATCTCATTTGCTGGCAAGTCCTTGGCGTGAAGGGTTAACAAGACAAGCGATCAATGAATGATTAGCAGAGCAATTACTCACACAAATAACCAATCCTTAACACATCCTCCTCATTATTTTGGTCCATTACAATTTTAATTAGCGGTTTTAAAAAAAACTCATATAACGGAGTCCAATGCGGTTCACATGCATGCATCTTCGATGAATCAAATGCTAACAAAAAAACCAAAAAAATCAATCAACATATCCAGCCGATAATCGATATCTTTTTTTTAATTAGTCATCTAAATATTGCCTTGTAGTATGAGGTATGAAGGTTTGCCTCGGTTGAATAATTCGTTTTCAGTTGTCACCATTTTTCATAATGCTTAATACGCCTGTTCGTATATGCATGCACGTGATCCATCACTTTTTATTCAGACCTACACATAAAATATCATATTTTCTGAATCGTGGAAGAAAAAAATAGATAATTAAACTGTTTATCCATAATATTCATGAGACAGATGAGTCGCGGAGATAAAGACACCCTGCTGGTTACCTGTCTGATACACCGGGGCCGTATACTGTACCTAGCAGATCATCTACTGCAAAAACTGCCACACGGCTGGATTTTATCACTTACATCTATACCCAGTTTTTTTTGGACTGGTGGCTTTTTGGAACTGTATAAATACAATTAAAAGGCACATTGCCTCTAAGAGGGTCCCCTGTAGAGCATCTGTCACTATTCGCCAAGTTTTGTTGTTATTTCGTTCTAGATAACGAAGAGGAAAAAGGGGTTGAGTTGGGGGTACGGCGATGGCATCGCTTGACCATCTTTTCCCTTTGGCTGACCGCTGGGCAGTGTCCTTAGACAAACACAGACATATGTCCACTTCAGTCTGTGTTTTCAGGTTTGTTTCATTAGCTCAGGGGTCTCAGTTACAAAGGCCGGTGTTCTGAAGAACACATGCCTCATGAAGTGACCTATGATATCAGCGTTACCAGCTACTCCCTGCCATGATCCACTGAAGCTCCTTTGGCGCAACATTCACCAACCTTTGTGTTTTTTTCGCATTCGCTATCCTGCATATAGGCCTATACTACAGGCACCTAGACCAGTGAAATCTAATAAATTACAATGAGCAGTCTTTACATATTTTTCTTACGGTACCTAATTCTGCTTAAGCTTAAGTGTTATATAGGGGGCGAGTAAATTTACTACAACGTTAAGCATTTACCCGAACACGGTAAGAATAATCACGTGGAAGGTTGAAAAGAGGCCGTGTTTCACCGGTTACGTGTGACCATTGCCAGCTATCACACTGTCGTCGCTGCTCTGATTTTACTCACTATAATGAAAGTTTTTTTATTATATCCTCTTTGGCTTAGACTTAAATAGTCACTTTTTCTGAGCATATGTTATATATACTAGAATGAGACCACACTGGTTATAAATTGAACTATTACCGCGCTACGGCATTTTTGTAGAAAGAAAAAGAGAAGCGATGTACAACTAAGCGTTGCATCATTCGTTGCATCAAAGGATGGAAAAGTTAGTAAAAACACATGTATTTTTTTCTTGCCCACCCTTAATGAGGCCGGATACACAGAAAGAGCGAGGGATCTCAGTTAGAAACAAAAAACCAAATAGCATTGCACAGCTTTTCTGATTACCGCATCATTTCCCATTGCCGACAGTTCACGCCCACAATATAACAAGGTATTCCTAAGGTCTAAATGCACGCTGTCCAGATCTTGTGACGCCATGCTTGTATAATGGGGAGCAATTTCTGTTCAAGATAGCCCATTTTTCAACATTCGATAAGGGTTCTATAGCAGAGGCGTGGTATTACTATGTAGTATTCTATATCGTTATAATTTTACCAGAAGGAAAATGTATATAAGATTCATGTGGTTTAAAGTTCGCCAGACAGTGCTGAATTGATCATAAAGGTTCTTTTATCTAACTGATTACATCTTTTTTGTGAATAAGTGAATAAATTGCACTGCTAATACAATCAAGCTATGAACATTCACCACGTATATGTGCCAGGTTAATGGCCATCCTCTTTGCATGCTTTGATCTATGGAATATATACTGACAAAGTTACTATACAAAGTTAAATTTATTTATTTTACTTCGTTTGTATTTTACGCCGTAATCAAGAATATTTCGTTGACACGACAGCGGCTACAAAGTAGGTACTTGACACTATAAGTTTGTATGTATGTACATACCATATATATCCTAGACAGTGATGCGTAACGCATGCAATATTTATGCGACGACAGTGTGATAGTTGGCTGTAGCATGATGTTATCATCATTTACACACGTATCCAGTGAAATACGGTCACTGGTCAATTCACCTCAGTTAGGGTTTTAATCTAACTGTTCATGTAAATGCATAAATAGGAGCAAATTACGCGGCCCATAGCACCATGAGTTAAGGTAGAAAAATTGCAGTGACGTTAATTGCAATTTATTAGACTTCACTGGTCTAGAATTTATCAAAATGCTGTGTTGTCATCAGAGTTAACATAAAATAACAGTGTAGTGTTCCTTGAATTCTTTGCGCGTGTCCAACAGGCGCACATGCACAAAAAGGTTCGTGTTTTTCAGCTCTCAAGCATCTGCTCAAATTCTGACATGCTTCTTAACTGCAGGATGACGCTAAGAACTGGAAACAATGTAATCTAAAGAGACAGGAATTGATTGTACGTTTTTTCTTGAACTCGTTCAGTCTTCAAGAAACATGGCAGAATTATGTAACAGTTCATATGGTCTTGACGCAGTGATATAGCTGACTAATTAAAACCGCAGTACACAGCTTTTGCAATTAGGTGCTCGTTAAGCCTAGGAACGAAGTTTGTCCGACCTATCCGACGCTCACAGATAATTCCAAACATGTAACATTACGTAACGTTGTTAAGGTTATGTATATATAGTAACAGCCTATAGAGATGGGCGGGGAAGCCTATCAGGTAAGCAATGCGTAATAAACAGCTTAAATGAGCAGCATGAGCCATGAGTAGGATATTGGTGAAATTTCTTAGAGAAATGTAAATACATGACACATCTTCCAGCTAGAGTTCTAATCTCACTTTATTCATGAAGATTCAAACTCAGGATTTATAACCATAGCAACATCCGCTAATCCAATTCATGGTTTCAAGAAACCGAGTTCCTCGCAAGGAGTTCCCCTGATTACTTTTCCAGAAAAAAATCTTTGGGCTGTTTATGTCCAAAAGTCAAAAAAAGGGGCCATAATTTTGTCCAAAATGGACTTTATCTGTTACTTCTCATAGTGGAGTCATGTACCAGTCTCCATTTAATACAACGAACTGCTGAAGCCCGTAAAGCTGTTTGCTGAAGGACGGACGTACTGATGGACTGATAGACGGGGTACAGATCTATATAGTCTTCTCCACGTATACTGTTGGGGGCTAATAAGGGGAACTTTTTTAAGTTTAGAAAAACACCCCAAGCATTCATATACATGTATATAGAAAACATATAAACTTGTTTTCAATGTTTTGTGGTCTTCAGGAATCAAGAACGTTATCAGTATAAAGGTATGATAGTATATTTAGTTATGTCGTATATAATATCTCATATAACTAAAAAGAACAAACGACAAATTGCACTAATACTGACGCTAAATTTGGAGCAAATAAAGAGGGCAAAGCACCAACGACCCAACTGTTCAGTTTGTATACTGCATGTACATACATATCTGATCATCCCTGGAACTATACACGAGCAGAATTCATATTCCCGATTCATTCTTGAAAGTAGTTTATTAAATTGAAATGTAGAATTTTTTATTCCTAAAAATGGTTTATTCAACATAATGTGACATGCCTTGTCAGTCAGCGTTTCTTGGAAGTCTTGACATTAGCTCTACAGGATCCTGTCTTACAACACTACCGCGGCGATACGTATATATATATATATTGCCAAGCACGTTACAGTAGGCGACGCCAGGAACAGGATCACAACGTGCCTAAAAAGTCTGTCCAAGCGGTATTCTTTGTTCATTGCTCTCACTGTTCTGTCCATAGAGCAAAGAGATATTTCACCGCACTCAAGAATATTTCACTTACAAGACGGCAGAGTGGGGCTGGGCAGGTTTGGGGTGGGGGGGGAGGATTTCACAGGCATTGCAACGTCTAACAGGAGAGAATGGTGATTTGTTGTTACTCAGCTTGGAACCCACAAATTTAGGCGAGAAATGTTCTTCATTCAACGCTTTCAGAAAAAATAGGTATTCGAATATAAGTACAAGCTGGTCTGGCAAACTGGTAAACCCTGCACCGTATGAGAGAGGGAATTCACCTTATGCGTGAATGTAAAGGACAACGATATGCACACGCATTATTCTTCATTTAAGATTCTTCAATCTGCCCTGCAGGCTCACTCCCCTAATGCAGCGGTATAGCCTTTTGCCATCTACCTCTGCTGAGAGAGCATGCAAATGTGACACACATGGCCGATTAAAATTCCTTTCGGAACGACCAATAGAAACGACAGTACCATCGTATAAGCAGTAACATGCTGTCGTTGTAAAGTTACTTCGACAGCGTTATAGAGCTAGAGCTCTGAACAGAGCGGGAAGAATGGAGTTATGGTTCAACTGTGGACGAAGGGTGACACCAGGGCTCGTAATTACAAGTGCCTACCAAGACACTCAGAACAGGTATGAACTCCGCCTCCACCTGGAGCTGGTAAAGTGTTCTGCAGTGAAGAATCAATGTACAAATTTCAAATTTCTAGAGCAAAACATTTTAAATGTAGGTGGGTTTGAATTTCTTACCTCAGTCTTAAGACCTTTGATATGGGCCTATAGGTACTGCTGAAGTAGTTTTTTTTTCTTGATAACGCTAGACTTGTTGGTCGTCACCATACATGCCCCTGTGTGAGTTACCGGAATATTAATTAACTCACACACTCCAGTGTATTCGTTTGCAAAGGTATTTTGCTCGCCTGGAGTGTTCATTGGCTAACCGCTGATTAAGCCACTTTCCATTTGTATCATTCGACAGAGCATAGAGAATCGATAGATTCGAATGGTCTGTCGTAGGGGTAGTAGCTCGCATACATGGCTCTGCGTAGGTGTACACCAATCCCCCTCTAGGACGTGATGAATGAAGGCTTTCGTCGTAACCTTGCTATATTCGTAAATGGTGACCATAAAAAGGCTGTTTTGTACCGTCTAGTTGTCTCTAAAACCTGTTGGTTTTCATTTTTATTGTCCCTTTCGTAAGAATTTACTACGCTCATATAAGCTCCCAGCTCTGCTTCGGTTTAGTATTTGACAACCCAGTATTACCGAACGCCTTTTCATGGGGCCGGTCGATGGTTCTGGGGGACTATAAACGCTATTTCTTGTTAATTCCTGGGAAGAATGCCGTAAACCCTATCGAGTAGGGTGATTTATAACAAACGCATTGTGATACTCCGTGTAGCGTAACTCTGTTTGCTGTGCTTTTGGTTGAACTAATTGGTTTAACAGTTTTCAGTACTTACGATGTAAATGACTACAGCAAAGAGAGAAAACGCAGAGCAGCGACGACAATGTGATAGTTGGCGAAGATCTGTGAAATACGACCTCTTGTCAGTAAACCCCGGTTATATTGACTTCTCGTGTATATATGTTTAAACAAGTAGTAAAAATATGCAGTGATGTTAATTATCAGGCTTCACTGTTCTATAGTACTACTCTGACGATCATACCGAAGACACCAGACATGACACCCCACCCAGTCACATTATACTGACTCCGGGCTAACCAGTCCTGTTTCCTTGCTCTAACCTCAGTGCTGAGCGTAAAACCAGATAGCTATGGGGTATGATTATATCAAAATACATGCCCTGATCTTGTTACGGTGAAAAATCTTGTGATTTATTTACTTCATTTATTTGATTGGCGTTTTACACCATACTCAAGAATGTTTCATTTAAACGACAGCGGCAAGCATTATGGTGAGAGGAAACCAGGCTAAACCCGGGGGAAACCCACGACCATCCGCACGTTACAAGCTTCTGGTCACAGCCTTAAAAAGTCATAAATATATGTTGCATATCTATATTATTGTCGATTTTCAGTCATGTTATAAGGTTATGGCCTTACATACGATTGTCTCCGGCGTCCAGTTTTTCTTGACGATGAAGTCGACATGGTCAGTACGTAATATGACATTTGATGATCATTTTCTAGCTTTATATATCAGCTTTACATAAATGCATCTCCGAAAGTTAGCTTTCTAGTTTCTCGCAAAATTACATACCTAAAGTGTACTTAAGGTCAAACATAATGTGTGCCTCAAATGAAAGGTAACAGTGCACTGTGCACAGAAGTACTTAACATTTTTTTCTTACAAAGAGTGAAAAAGAGGTGGGTTCTTTGAGACAATATTTTCCAAACAATTTTCATTTTGAGTGCCACTAAACATCACTAAAACTCATCAAAATCATCTTAAGGTTGTTCACTAAACATGATTTTACAGAAAATAACCATTTTCAAAATGTTCTCTGTAGGCAAATAAGGGAAATTCTTTTGAAGAAAGTTATATATGTGACGTCACATCACTCAGATGTGGCCCGAAAAGGCCACTCTATTAGCATCCTGCAACCCTTGATACAGTTCTCCCTCGCTCACATCGATTCATGATCGTGACGATCAAATGAGGTTTTAGGCCAGATGACCAGATATTTACTTGGAAACCCTATAATCTTACTCCGAAATATGCCGCAATAATAATAACCCATTGCAAAGATGGTGTGCTCCTGATGTTTACGGAGATACGCGAGGAGACCCGAAGTGTGGCGAAAACACGCCATTTGTTGCACCATGACTCGGCAGATTGTCCAGGTCGGGCGTAAATCAAATCAATAATTGATAATGATGTGAGATAATAAGTGGTACTTTCCCCGAGGGATATTGACCAACCACATAGTTTTGTTAAGACTAAGAGTCCCCCGGGCCTTAGCAACAATCATGGCATCATGGCTGGATGATACTGCTCTTGACTATATTATGACCGCAATCTGGTATGTCAAATAGAATATCGCTGAAATGGAGATCTTGGCCATTGGAGTTTCGGCTGTTCGGAGGGTGCAGCCATAATGCGAAACCAATATTGCACGAAGTGACCGGGTCATCTCGACCGATACGGAGCCTGTTATCTTATTGACGAATGACATGGTCCCAAGATGGTCAATGTGGATAGACACATCGTATCTAAATCATCTCCAGCATGTCCAGTTCATATGTATATATAGCTATGCATAGCTGTGCAGCAATATGGGTTACTGGTTAATGATCTGTCAAAATGGCCACAAAAATATGTTTTCATTTTATTTATTTAAATGTATTTGTTTGATTGGTGTTTTACGCTGTACTCAATAAAATTTCACTTCTACTACGGCTGCCATCATTATGGTGGGGAAGAAACCGGGCTCGGGGAAACCCACGAAAATCCGCAAATTGCTGTCAGACCTTCCCACGTACGTCCGCAGAGGAAGCCAGCGTGAGCTCACATGAAGTTACCGCATTGGTGAGAGGCCCCTGGGTCATTGCGCTGTTATATGTCTTCAATGAAAACTAGTGACTGCTTCTCTTAACATCAATCCGTCCTAATTTCGTACACATAATACACTTTTTTAGTTCTTTTGGTTGTTTGTATTGAACAAAATGGGAATATAGGCCTTCCGATGATTGACCTGGAACGTCCACTGGTTGACGACTGGTATACGAATGTCTGTTTTGATGCCCATAGATTCTAAGCAGAAAAGATAATATTAATATTATTAATATAATATTCAACATCCGTAAACTTTAAATAATTAATGCAAGAGAAATTAAATATAAGTAAGAGGTACAGCACAGAGAGATAGACCAGAGCAGCGATTACAGTGTGATTGTTGGCACATGGTCATAAAAACAATCTGACGTTCATAAAATCACACTTGATTTACAAGTAAGATGTATGAATTCGCTTTTCGAATCGCATTGCTTTATAATGTTAGAATATTTGTCTGATGCTTACACTTTTTACTCCATATTTAAGGTATGTAATGTGAATTGAGAGAGTATACTGTATTCTTGCAGTGAGTTTAAAAAATTGGTGTTCACTTCAGTGATAGGCATAACTTCCAGAAAGAACCATACGTGTAATCTAAACATTTAAACACATACGTGCAACCTAAATTTTTAAACACATACGTGTAACCTAAAGATTTAAACACATACGTGCAACGCAATTTTTCAAACACATACGTGTAACCTAAACATTTAAACACATATTGTAACCTAAACAGTTAAACACAGTTATGCAGTATTGATTTATCTTTAAAGAATGAACGTATCTGAAAGATTTTAATTTTATGTGTAATGATATTTCATAGTCTGCGGTTTCCGTGTCTTATCACACAGAGTGAATGGCATAATTCGTATGGATTTATCGTTACCTAGCTCTGTTTATTGCAGTATCTTTTAGCGACTTTAATACAAAGAACCATTGTCGAATTGTGAGGCAAAAGCATACACTGGCAAAGGTATGCAAATATACAAAGATAACTGAACCATTCTGTAACACTGATGTCACCTGGCTGTGTATAAACAGGAAGGCGTCACTACAAAGTCAACAAACATTACCACCTTTGCGTGATAATCGTTGAAAGCAATTCGACCATGAGGGATACTCGAAAGACTTAAATTAAGGTTCAGTAGAGTTGATTTTACGACTAACTCTTCGACTTGTTACACTTAACAATCCTTTTCTAGATTCTTATTTTCCTCCGTACAGGGTTATTTGTTACATGCTTATCCCACAGCTGAAGACGATTAAAGACATGCAATAAGTACGATGTTACACTCTTGTATATGGTACGGACTGATACTGCCAATAAGAGGTGTGGCTTTACCGGGTGTTAAACTCCGGACGCCAGTACTTTTTATCTCTTAAAGTACGGAAACAAACTATACAGTGTTAGGTGAAATGCGTTATATATACTATAACGGGTACGGAGACCCCCGTATAAAGGTGGGTGTAAAATGTTCTATGCGGACAACGTTGATAGTCAATATCCACTTGCTCCCATTGTTTATAGAACTGTAAACAGAGCGTTTGTTGAAACCTCTCCGCACCTATGTTGACTGTCATGTGACACCGGTTTATCACAAGTTGAAGGCGTTAAGGATATGCCACTATTAAGAGCTCTAAAGCATGGTATCTTTGTTTAGTGTGGTGCAATAGCTTGGCTATACTATATGAATTCTTCATGGTGTGTAACGGCACAGCGCCGTGTGTGTAGGCTGGCGCACTTATAACGAGCTTTGTTCAGAACGACTTGTACTCTGCTGATGGACTAAGCATTCCAGAGGCCTGGCCACCAGGCATTGTTTTAATATTATTGTATGTTAAATGTGACAGACAACACCGCCTTTTGAGTAATTCTAGACCAGTGATATCTAATAAATTGCAGTGAACATCATTGTATTTTTTACCTAATTCTGCTTAAGCCACGGACCTACACAGTAAAAACTGATGGACAGATTGGTTAAAATAATAAAATATGTTTTGGAGAAAACGTTGAAATGATTTACTGAAAACACCAATGTTATAAATAGAATCCCAGCCTATATTTTAACAAAAAATTATGTTTCTACAGTCCCACCATACACATGTACGCGTTTATGGATAAGACGTCTGCCTTCAAATGAAAACAGCAAGGCGTTTGCGCATTAATACATGTGTTTTTATAAATAGATGTCATGCGCCGCTAATGTTTGCAATGTAGGGAGCTAGCGTGCAATTTGCGACTGTTGAAGTATTTACATGAACAGTTAGAATATAACCCTGACTGGGATAATATACAAGAGACTGTATTTCACTGGTTATTTGTGACCATTTGCCAGCTATCACATTGTCATCGCTGCTCTGGTTTTACTCTCTATGCTGTAAGTTTTTAATTATATTGTATATATACCAACCAGATTTTCGGAGCATTACAAGAACTCCGCACAAAGGAATATTTCTCTAGATGCTTGGTTAAAAGTTATCGACCTGTAGGCTGTACAGCTGATTAACGTATATTTATTTGATTTTATTTATTTATTGGTGTTTTACGCCATACTCAAGAATATTTCACTTATAAGACGGCGGCTGGCGTTATGGTGGGAGGAAACCTGACAGGGCCCGGTAGAAACTCATGACCATCCGCAGGTTACTGCAGACCTTCCCACGTACGGCCGAAGAGGAAGCCAGCATGAGATGGACTTGAACTCACAACGACCACATTAGGATATAGGGTAAATTATCAGACCTCATGACAGAATGTCATGAAGTCTCGTGGACATACTGAAGATGATGAAGCAGGTGGACATACTGGAGATGATGAAGCAGGTGGACATACTGGGGATGATGAAGCAGGTGGACATACTGGAGATGATGAAGCAGGTGGACACACTGGAGATGATGAAGCAGGTGGACATTGGGGATGATGAAGCAGGTGGACATACTGGGGATGATGAAGCAGGTGGACATACTGGGGATGATGAAGCAGGTGGACATATCGGAGATGATGAAGCAAGTGGATATATTAAAGGTGATAAAGCAAGTGGGCATAGTAGTGATGATAAAGCAAGTGGACATATTAGAGGTTTTAAAGCAAGTGGACAAATTAGGGCAGATAAAGCAAGTAGACATATTGGAGATGATAAAACAAGTAGACATATTGGAGATGATAAAACAAGTAGACATATTGCTTTATAATCTCCAGTGGACACTTGCTTTATTATCTCCAGTGGACACTTCCTTTATCATCTCCAGTGGACACTTGCTTTATCATCTCCAGTATGTTTTCTTGCTTCATCATTGAAGATGATAAAGCAAGTGGACATCTTGAGTATGATAAAACTGGTGGACGCAATGGAGGTGATAAGGTGGAATCCTTCCTCCAGGCATCCGTTTAGCTTGATTCTTGTCAAGTTAAGGTCATCGGCAGCATATTTTGAATACAATGGGCATGTGTGCATTTAATCTACTCCAGAAAAAATCATGCTCCAGAAAATAATCATAATAACAATTTAAAACTTTGCTTGTTTCGAATCTTGCAACGCTGAAATTCACTTTGGAGTCCTGTATCAATGTTAAAACCTTGACTGCTGGTTTAAATTTAAATATTCCGTGCACGTCAACATTACATTTGATATAAAAGGCCTTTAGTGGTTTAGTAGGTGTGATTATTATGTGATAAAATTATCTTGACGCTATGTCTTGGACTTAAGCTAAGACCAGGCATTGCACAATCTGTCAGCAGCCAATCTTTCCGAAATGATATACGAGAAAATTTAGCGATTCAATCGGAATAGAGGATAAAATATTACACGTCGTGCCACCTGGAGTTTCAAATAAGTCTATCGTCTTGTGCCAGCCATATTCTGACGTCGTGTAGACGACGTACGTTTTAGTACACACCAATCTCGGTCGACTCCAAAATCGATAAGGACCCTCATGTCATGTTTGGTAAAACACATTCGGTCACCTTAACGACTGCACATCGCCAACCACCGCCATGTGTTCTTCATTATGTACTTTTGTCGTTAACACGTCTGGAGATTTAACCGTCTCCCCGTGAGAAGCTGTCAAAGTGACGAAGTTCACACACAAATCACGTGAGCAATGCGTGACACGTGACCACAGACGAGAATTAACTGCATCAGCCCGTAGCTGGTTTATAGAACTGTACTATGTTGAATTTCGTAACCTGATGTCGTTCAGTTTGTCCAGACTCCTTAATTTCGGTTCTGTCTGTGCGTCACGGAGGTCAGAGGAGTGGAGCATTGATTTTTTTTTATCATCACACATTTGTATCAAACAAACGTACGCCAAACGAGATACAACAGAGAGGGCTTACAGTTTGACCTTGATGGCTGTGTTAACCCCAGACTAATACTTAATTATTCAAACCATTATATGTCTTCCATGCGACCACCTTGGGTTTTGAGAGGTGAACACTGGTCGTTGATCGAATATCGGCCGCCTTTTATATGACTTCTACGAGTGTAAACTAGGAAGCCTGCTTGAACTTGGACGCTACATCTGGGACATGTGTACTGAATACGTAATGTCTAGTGACACTGCTGCTGCTGAGAGATTCTTGGCAAATATGACCTTTGTGCCGTTTTAGGTGCAACATGTTCCAGATTACACTCTTAGACTTCTATGACTGTCCCATTCACCATGCTCCCTTGGGATAGAGATATTTAACAAGGATGACGTAGGATAAAAGAAACAAATTTTTTAAATCATTTATTGATTTATTTACTGGTGCTTTACGCTGTACTCGAGGATATTTCAGATATACGACGGTTGTCTACCTTAAGGTGGGAGGAAACCGGAGAAAAGACACGATTATCCGCAGATTCCTGAAAGACCTTCCCACGTTTGACCAGAGAGCGAACCAGAATGAACTATAAACTTGAACTCGTAGCAACCGCATTTGTGAGAAGAACAAACTTTAAACAATAGACAAGTGTGTTTGCATGTAAACTATTTGACATGCGCATACCATTCTTCAACCACAATAGCACAGTTGGTAGAGCGTCCGCTTCGGGGCCGGTATCAGTATCCCAATCATATATTATGCTACTTAAAATGTCGTCAGTCAATAATTTGTATCTGAGTTCTATTTGATTGCAACGGATTGCAGTTGATGGAGATACACCTCTATCCCTTGGTATGTTCGCGACTGGTCAGTGTGCTTAGTAAAATATACCCACAGACAACCTTTAAAATCATATTTCATGAAGTAAAGACCGGAGACTTTTGGCAAAATTCCGTATTTGCTAAGCATTTTAAATTAAGCAACTCAAACTTTTCACATTTAGCTAGAATAGGACGGAGGATGAGGATTGTATTACATGAAACTGGTCAATGGAACACGTGGTTTCGTAAACATACGGGCTATGTCAAAGCATGGCTGCGCAAATTTTATTAATTCATAAAGCAGGAAAATTTATACCAACTTAGACCAGATCCTAATCATATACCTGTGTAAGATATACCACTTTAACCAGTTGGGAGAGTGTAGTATGCAATACATCAGGATATGTTCCAGATATGACGGCTTTTAAGGTCAGTCTTTATGATCATAAGATACATCACATTAATCACATGAAAACTTCCACTTTTATCCCGAACCGCAATTGCTTCAGGGGGTGAAGAAGCCTGAATTGACTGACTCCACGAGGAGGACAAAAACAGGAGCTGTCCTTTCGTACAAGAAGTTAATGATGCAACAAGAGTAATGCAACTTTGATTTCCTCTCAAGATAAATGTTGACGCAGAAATAAGTTATAAAGATAGACAGAGCTTACATGTCCATAATCATCCACGGTGGAATGCTGGTAATATCAAAGGCGCAGCTGCACATGTCAGCTGAAGGTCATACACTGTTACTTATTTTTAATTGGCTCTCCAGGCACCAGCTGACCAATCAAGTTGCGACATTGATTGATCGACAGCAGGCTTCGCGGAACAGAACACGTGCAAGCTGCGTTGTTTTGACGATCTGTTTATCACCTTTCGCGCGAACAGACGAGAGCAGATATCTCTTACACATCTTCCTATAATTTTCACAGATCATTTTGTTTTTCATCACTCGAAGTCTACAGCTCTGTTATCTGCCTAGGGCAATATGGGTGGTCACTTCAAAGTAGGAGTGACTGGTCACTCTGTAAGTAACAACAACTGGACATATTATATATACATCAAAGTAAGGACAGCTGAAAGACAAACAGTTCAGTGAATTTTCATAAATCAACAGAAACTGAGCGGAGCAAAGCAAAATACAGAAAATCTATGCATCAAAGAATCGAGTTTGTAACATCTGTGTCCTATGCATTATGATACTTTCAGAACTGTATTAACAAGAAACAGCACAAATCAAGCAAGTAGAAATTGGAACAGTTTTATTATTCTAAAGAAGCGAATCCAGTGGTATATTTTCAACCATTATTTTGACGCTCATTCACGGGTTATTCCCAGATTTTAACTTGGACAGTTTTCATTTTCAGCATTTGAAACATGAAGACATTTTTGCAATTAATTTGACAAACCAGCAGTATATATGGAAATCTGCGGTCTCCAATATACTGAAAGTCCTTGCACTCAGATTTGTGGTCAAGCAAATGCATCAGGAATATGATTTGGCTTACTGGGCACTGTTTGACCCGCAACAACAGCTTATCACTGTTCGAGTACAAGCTTAATCGAGCTAGAACAGTTACAATAATATCGAATATTTGAATAAGGTCTGCATGGGGATATTTGCAGGTGAAGGTTATGCATATACTGTACATTTACCCTGAAATGTGCAAGATTCTACCTTTGCTTGATTGTTCATTTGATTCTAACAGCTAACGCCAAACTTTTAAAGCAAAGGGTGTTGATCTTCCCAAAAAATTGGCATTTGCAAAAGCTTGTGGAACTTAAGTTATACTCTTCACTTCAACAAAAACACGAGACGCCAGGCAGCTATCACAAGAGGAGCGCGGGATGAGCGCCAAGTCATTCTGCACGGGGGAAACCTCTAGGCTTTGCCTAATTGCTTTGAGGCGATGGATGTAACCTGGTTTAAAATTTCTTCCGCGGAAAGAGAAGCTTGTGTTATTACGCTGGACAACAAGGTGTGACATTTCACACTGCATGGGTTTAACATTGCTTGCCTCAAGAACGTTAACATCAGTCAGCGCCGAGGATATTACGCATCGTAACCGATACACATGTTAAGAGCCGCGGTCCTGACGTGCCAAGCAACTGCCAGTGAACGCACCATCTGTTCATGACGTCATAATTTGAGTAGAGCGATTTCTGTACTAGCACAGAAAGGATCCTTGATTGCTCGTCTAATTAAAAAAGACTAGAGAAATTATTTCTGAGATACAGACGTGAAGAATAGGCGGTGCCGTTTACTCATCTCGTGGTAGGTTTTCTCAGCTGTCTAGGAAAAAAATATTATATTTAATCAGGTTTCTTAGAAGAAATATATGCCCAACCATTTAATTCAACAACGGAAAAAAGAAAATGACGCAGATATAAAGTCACGATGAAAAAAGACAATGTTGTGTTGTCAAGTTCAAGAAAATTGATTAACTGTCCTAAACCGTAACCCTTTTCACTGCTCTTATTCAGAAGTTGTTAGAAGAAGTGCACAACCCAGGAATTCAGAATGGCGTTTTTGAAGATTTTAATTTTAATTAGAAATCTAAATTAATCATAAACGTAATTCTGACCCATATGAACTCTATCAGCTGGAGAACAATACAAAGTTAATAAACTCAAAGTATATGCAATATGAAATTGCGAAGTTCTTTACATCCATTAATCCTAAGCACTGAATCATAGTCTTTTCAATTTACTATTGACCCAGACTGTTATAAACAGATCAATTATGTACCGCAAAATCGGCCTTTCATTAGACTTCATTTGTTGAGGCATTTAAAATTTTACAAATATCTGCATTCAACTGCGTTGATAGAGTTCTGCTTTCGAAATTTCCAGAAAAGGGGTCATTTTCGAGAGTAAAGAATGCATGTTAGTTAGTTGCCAACTGATTCATCATAGGTTATATCTCATCAGTATGGCCCAGTGTTGATGAAACTGTGCCTGTCAGTTTGGTACCGGCACCAAGGCATATTTCACCATTACAGTCACATGGTAATGAACATTCATTTAATTAAAGATAAAACAGAATGTTAAGGTTTTAGACAGCGGGACTTCAGCAGAACATAACAAATCTTTTATTTTTAGAACAAATCAGATCTGTTCATTTCCTTTCTGTATACACAGGCGAGCATACAAATGAATCGATCAGTCTTCACTTACTTATTTGTATACATTTTGAGAGAACTGATTTACGATGCGTGTCTCCGTGTTGACCATCTGCTCCTAAACATTATTTATTCTTTTTGTTTTTTGACCACGCAGCTGGACTGGAATCCAACAGCTGGGCGAGAATTGACCAGTCGTATTAATAGCTTACAGTGACTTCTTCTGATGATGAATTATGACAAACACGTGGTACGTTCACGGGAGCGATGAATAACATAATGATCTGCGAACATTATCCGGTCAACTATACGAAGGAGAATCTCCCATCTCGTCTGTCTACGCGAGATCTGTGTGCCCGAGAAGACACACGAGACACATAGTATATACATCTACTGAGAATTGACACATGCGTGTGTGTTTTAAAAGGATACATGAAAAGGTACAATAAAACGAACAATATCATTATAAGGAAAATGAAAAAAGATATGCCAAAAAATAAATTTTATTTTTTTTTGATGCATATTTTAAATATCTTTGATAACGTCATCGACGAACATTCTGAGAATGTGGGATCAGATTAGCGCCTCTAATTCCATATTAAGAAATAAAATTTAAACGTTTCGTATTTCGCTCAAGCATGTCACATGTGGAATCATGAGATCGAACCTGACGCCTGCTCAATTCTCATGAAATCATTTTGATAAAACTTGGATTGTATTGGCAACAGATTCATCAGTAGGGTCTTTCATTGCCAATTAATCTTAATCAAGTTGGATACTTATGAGTCAAGAGTCAAAAAAAATCCCTTTTTATGGTAGAATTTCAAAAAGACCTGTTTGAGAAACAAGATTAGCACCACGATCTTTAATACACATATTAATTATATATCAAACGAAAGAGAGTTTAACCTGGAAGATTATTAAATGGCCGATAAATCTGGCAGAATCTCGATTTCAGCATTGCTAAATGATAATACCTGTACGTATCAGTAACATGGTGGGACATCCGTGGTTGACGGGGTTAGCACTCCAGTGTAGCGCAATGACCCAATGCAATCGCTGTGAGTTTAGTTTAGCCCATGCTGGCTTCCTTTCCGACCGTACTTGGGAAGGTCTGCCAGCAACCTGCAGATGGTCGTGGGATTCCCCCGGGCTCTGCCCACTTTCCTCCCATCAAAATGCTGGCTGCCTTCGTATAAGTGAAATATTCTTGAGTGTAGCGTAAAACACCAATCAAATAAACAATGGTAATATAAGTCGTTCTCAGTATAACGCTGTTTAATGAAAGTATGTATATATGTCATATCATTATTGGTAATACACAATGAACCGACCTCAGGCAGGTAACCGGCGAACCTTCGCATGTGTGACATAACCACACATGCACGTCATATAGACGATCATTGAAGTGTTCTCCTACTAGCAGATGGCTGCGCAAACGGGCCCATTTTCCCTTTCTGGTATCCTTAAATAGGCTCGACTCTACAAGCTTCGGTAAACGTCGAGCCTAAGATCTTACATAGCGATATTGTTTCTCGTGAAATAAAAAGCCCTTGCATAGGACAGTGAGGTCCTAAAAAAATTATTTTCAATCTCAAATCTTCTACATTCGATTAGTGAATTCTTGTTATCCACGAATGTTCGTTTCAAGAAAATTGAACGTGTGGAAAATCTCAGACGATCACCAAACATCATTCCTTCCATCTGGAACCGAACACGTGCCTGACCCGCAGTGGGCAAAATGTACCCAGCTGACACATTCAAAAATATATTAAAAAATTTAATCCGCATGCATACAGACACATCCAAAAGGACAGAAGTACTAAAGGTATATTATGGACCGAATGTTCTTCTTAAATTCTCCCTTAATGGAAAATTTTAAAAAGGGCGGAAATGAATTTAACGGCATACAAATTCATTGGTTTTCACGGCGTTGAAAACTTTTGCTTGATGAAAGTTCTTGGGGGGAAAACCTAGGACGTTATATATAACTGTACAAAAACGTTTCCCACTGAATTCCGGATACCTTGCATTTTTACGTCGAAAGTCGTAGCCTGGATCTGTAGACAGCCAGATAGACAGACAGTTCTTACAGGAGATACTGCCAAGAAATATGAAAGCATGGCTTCCTCAGCAAAAGTGAAATGCGAGTAAAAAGTATATTCCACCTCTTAAGTGTTCCCATGTAAGAGTCCTCTCATAGGCCCGCGGGAGGAGTTCACAGTGGTGGTGTAGTTAGCGCATATATACATATCTGAACAGTGGTAAGTCTCGGCGGCACAGGCTCCTACGGGTGGGGATATGGCGTAACATCTGGTAGCCATCTGTCAGTAGATTACAGACACTCTATATACAACTGTTTACAAGAAGAACTACATTGCGGGGTGTGAAGCGGTTTGCCAGCTTTACCGTTACTCAGGTCTGTTTGTGTGACGTAAGGCCAGATTAGACTCGACTGATGTGGATTTAATGGAGAGGTTTGTGTGTGTGGTGGTGGCGGTGGGGGTTGGAGAATTGACGGGGAGCAGTGGACCAGCGTTTGCCGGTTGTGGATATACAGGGGAACTGGATTGTAGAGGGGTGACCAAGAGCTGGCGTGAATATTAAGTAACATGTTCAAACAGTGGAACTAGTGTCGCATTCATGCGTGCTGCGCAGCTCGATATAAACGATTTGCTTTGTGTTATTACATTCAGTTTGCACCCACAGATTTGCGCTAAAGAAAAATCTAAATAAAACTAGAAAATCCAATTCAATAATCAGAGTAATAGAAGCAAGTGAAAAACATAATAACTAAGCAATATTAAGAATGAAGCTACACATTAAGCAGAAGTGAGTGCTTGGGGTTTAACGTCGTACTCAACAATTTTTCAGTCATATGACGACGAAGGAATCATTAGGGTGCATGCACGTGTAATGTGCCTCCTTGTTGCAGGACGGATTTCCACCGCTCTTTTATTTAGTGCTGCATCACTGAGACGACTTACTGAAGGCAAGTAAGCCGCGCCGCCCGAGCCATTATACTGATACGGGTCAACCAGTCGTTGCACTATCCCCTTCATGCTGAACGCCAATCGAGGAAGTTACAACTTCCTCTTTTAAAGTCTTAGGTGTGACTCGACCAAGGATTGATCCTGGATCTACCGGTCCCGAAGCGGACGCTCTACCAACTGTGCTATCCGGGCCGGTTAAACAGAAGTGAAACGGACTGATATTTCGATGTGGGTGTTATTTTTGAGAAGGATTGATCAACCAAAAAGGTTTAGCAACATTCATCAGACTAATGTAATAATATGACAGACTTCAGCACAGTTAACTCGTGAAATACGACCTTTTGTCACTATACCTCAGTTAGGGTTTATTTCTAATTCTTCACATAAATGCTCAAATAGTAGCAATTTTCACGCCCACTAGCGCAATGGCAAAAGTAGAATAGGGTAAAAAGATGTTCCGTTATGTTAATTGCAATATAGTGGACATCAATGGTCTAGAATTACTCAGAATGCTATATTTTCATCACATTTAATATATAAAAAAGTACATTAAAACAACACAAAGGGACTAAACATAGGCCTAGCTATATCCGAAAATACGATGTCATTTCTTTATATACAGGAACAGAAATACATTCAGTTTTGGTGTATGGGCTATATACTATGGTGGAGAACTGGGGCTTTATTAACCTAATGAATAATTCAGTCAATCAGTTAATCAATCAATAATTCAATCAATGATTCAGTCAATGGTTCAATCAACGAACCAATGATTTAATCATGATTCAACCAATAAGCGATTCAATCAACCAGTCATTTAATTAGTAGATCTACCAGTCATATTATCAATCCATCTAGCAATAAAGCTCAAATACCTGTCTGTCCCCCATCTATTTATTTATTTACTTGATTTTTGTTTTACTCGATACACAAGAATATTATATCTGCATTTATATGAGTACAATGATAGACTTTATTTTTCAACTCCGGCCGTACGTGTAAAGGTCTTGCAGTAACCTGCGTATGGTCGTGAGTTTCCCCCGGGGCTCTGTGCGGATTCCATAATGCTGCCCGTCAAGTGTAAGTAATGTTCCAATCAAATAAATAAATAAATAAATTTTCTATTGATTTTTTTAATCAATCAGTGAAACAGCCAATCAATGATTGCCATCAGTCAGTGATTCATTCAATCAATGATCAATCAATCAATCAATCAATCAATTAGTACATCAATCGGTTATATAATCAGTCCATATTTCCAAGTGAAAATACCAATCTGCAATTCATACAGTTCATATTTTTTGGGTTGATTTCTAATGCTCTAATTATCAAATAAAAACAGATGGTTGAATCTGCCTGAGCTGTAGTTATAAAACTTGTCACAATATATACCATTCAAATCATACTCATTTTCCAAAAGTATCTGATATGGTCAAAAGCCTGATGAATCGGTGGATTTCATTATATTATTATAGCGCGCTAATATCCCCGAAACTCCATAGTTAGACGCAATTTGTTTAGACGCTAGGCATTAAGGAATTATTGAATGGTCTGACACCACATTTAACAGCGTTTCCGCTGAAAATTACTCCGTATACAGGACGGCAGTCCATCACCCTTAAACACTTACTGGCTTTGACAAATTTGAAAATCTCTTCAGAAAACGAGTCTATACAGCGTTTGTCTAAGGACTGGTTTTGGATTGGTGTGAGTCCCCACAGCGACGAGAAGTAACACTAGTGCCTAACAGCGTTGATACGGAATCCCAGAACTAATTTCGCGGATGTGAAAGAGATCAAATTGCCGCAACTGATTAATACCCGAATCGGTTTAGCCAGACGGACTACTTTCACACTGGGGTTCGGTAAGTAATAACGGGGGTCTAATTAAGCTAGACCGAGAACGCAAAATAAAGCATCCATTTGGCCAGAGTCGCTATGAGCATAAATCACCAATAAGTAAGAAATAAGTTTTCGGATATCTCGGTCCCTCGTGTCAGTGTGTTCTCGTAGACAGGAAGTGTATATCTATCATCTCTCGGGGTGACGGGAAGGCGGTGTATATAATTCGCGCTGGCCAGTGAAATATATCGACTTCACAAGGAGTTGCAAAAATTAGTCCTACATGAACTTTAGCAGACAGCGACTGGGGGAAAAATAAACTCTTTCAGGTGTTAAAGGGTTAGGCATAAATAAAACCCTAACTGAGGTAAACTGAAGAGAGACAGTGTCAACTATGACACCGTCCTTCCTACTCTGGTTTTTGTCTCTATGCTGTACGTCTAATATTTGCAGACGTTGCAAAATCTATAGAGTTAGTGCCCAAATGGTGATGACGAGCAGTCATTAGGTGTTTGTACATACAATGTGTCTGCTTCTGGGAGAGTGAATCCCTGCTGTCATGGTGCTGCCGCCACTGAAGTAGGCCTATATGTATAGCTGGTTGGAAGCAATGCATATACTTTCATACTCTATTACCCCCGTGACACACATTTCAGTCAAAGTTTAAGGTTTGATTTTTGTAATTTTCTGAATCAGATCAGTCACGATCTTCAGGCTGTATATTTAACTGAGGGAAAACTTCCTATCAGTAATATATAGGGGAACTGAAAACAAGGCTGTATGTACACAGATTAAGAATATGGGGCGTATATGAGGTGCTGCATCATGTGGGAATTGACATATAGGTCAACGTATAAGTAAAACTAAACTATAATATTACCGATATATAGCCTGGCCCGTGCACTTTTGTGTGTGTACAAAGTTGATACGTACACCAAGGTGATGCTTGTGTCACTGCAATAACCATGTAACAGCGCATTCAAAATATCACTGGGATATTTATACACTGGAACCCCACAAGAAAGACCCCAATTTACACCCTAAAAAGTAAGTAAATAAAAAGTAATTATTTTTCAAAGGTTTGTTTTATCAGATTAACCCCTTGGAGAGGGAAAGTGTGAAAACTATCTGAGCCAGAGGGAGGGGGTACGATTGCGTCAAACCCCGTTAGAACGAGAGATATCCTGCATGGCAGGCGTTCATATGTCTCTGGAAATTTGCTCTCAAAGTACATGTGCAGAACAGATTTGCAAACTGTGTTCATCGGCACTCTTTACTAGTTTTTGTTTCCCTTTTTTTTCTCACGAGAAATATACAAAAACGAAATTATTTGGTAAGGTGTATGAGTTTTTTAGGACTATACATGACCAAAGATCTTCTCACTGGTCGCTGTGAGTTCAAGTCCATCTCATGCTGGCTTCCCCTCCGGCCGTATATGGGAAGGTCTGCCAGCAACTTGCGGATAGTTGTGGGTTTCCCCCAGGCTCTGCTCTGTTTAATCCCACCAAAATGCTAACTGCGTTCGTACAAATGAAATATTGTTGAGTACGGTGTAAAAACACCAATCAAATAAATGAAATCATTTTGTGCTGGAAAATTAATTAAATTGCATTGGACTGGTCTCGGGTTATTGATGGGTGGTAACTTCCCATACAACGTAGTTTTCGGTTCATCAAGCATGTGTATTGAAAATACAACTAAAAAGGCTAGTGGGCGTCGCATCACGTGATTCGTATAGCCTTTAAAGCGTGTCTTACAGATTTCTTTAAAAACATTAGTTATCTACATAATTTTTCAAAAATTCCAAAAAAACAGAAAACATTTGAAAACAGTTTTGGAACAGTTTACTCTGGTCGTTATGAGAATATAAACTGATATTAGATAGAGTAAGAAAGCATAATTTGCAGAAAATGGTTGCACCATTGTGGCCGTGGGGTAAAGGTGTTTTTCTCCAGAACTGGGCGCTCTCATGTCCTGCTCTTGCTGGCTTCCTCTGTGGTAGTGCGTGGGAAGGTCTGCCATCAACTTACGGATGATCGTGAGTTTCCCCCCAGTTTCCTTCCACCATAATGCTGGCCGCCGTGGTATAAGTGAAAATATTCTTAAGTACGTTATAAACACCAATCTAATGAAATAAATAAAACGTTCAACACCATTTTGTATACATGCAGCATACAAACAATTCAGTAATCGCAAAGCTGCGACACGTCTCCAAAAATCCATGCGGTTTGACATGTAGGCCCCTCCTTAAGTATATAACTCATGTTAAAAGATGAAAAGACTAAAAGCTATTCTGACCCACCCTGTATAATCTGTGAAGAACTGGTCGACTAAATGCATATATCCAAGTCCACGGTGCCGGAGGTTAGAAAGCATCCGCATGGTTAATGGATACCCACATCGGATCCTACTTAACATTTTAAAATCCTCAATCTAGGTGGGGCGTAATGCCTGGTGTCTTATGCACGTCATTTTAGTGAATACTGAGAGCATTATAAACAAATCATTGGGACCATCCTGAATAATTATTTTCTGGAAAAAAAATTGTGTATTTATTCTCAATTAATATCGCATATTTATAAGATGCACACCCTGCTCACTTAACACTCTTGATAAGCATCGTTCAAAGCTTTATACTTTTTTTCTTGCTTGATGTGATGCACAGCCTTTTCTGAACACCATTTACAGATTGTAGAGAGATTATACGATATGCTGCATATCACGCATGTTAGACTATATAGGCCAGAAACCTGTCTGGATGCGCGCCAAATTACAACATGTTGTATATACATGCATTGAATATAAGCTAGCAATTTGGTCGAAGATGTTTTCGTGGCTATTATTTTTGAACTCACACGTTACACACAAAGCAACATTTTAACTATATATGTCCTCTCTCGAATGACATACTGACGTTTTTCATCAATCCACGGCATATACAATGTCATCCACTTATATCTTTTCAGAAACGCTTGTTTGGCATTTACAGGTATAGTGACAGAAATGTACACTCCGTCTTCACGGTTCTGTACAAAGATCCGATGTTTGTGAAGTTCAGTCCCGCTCCTGCAAATAAGTGGTTAGTTGTATGTATAATTGTTTTCCAGTGTTACATTTGTGTTTACAATTTAACTATTTTCAGGTCTACATGTACACACAAAGGCAGTGATCGTACGAATTTAAATAAAGACTTTAACAAGCCGAACGTGGGGAGGCTGCAGCAAACTGCGGATGGTCGTGAGTTTCCCCCGGACTCTGCCCGGTTTCCTCCCACCATAATGCAGGCTGCCCTCATATAAGTGAATTATTCTTGAATATTGCGTAAAACACCAATCAAATAAATAAATTAACTAAAAAAGTCGATATTGTAACGTTATAACCCATGCAAACCATTTATAGCTATATGAAAAGACACCAAGTAGGCAAATAATGGCATCAATTCCACGAAACCAGTTTTGATATAATTGAAAATTTGAAATGTGATTATAAGTTAAAGGCTTAATATGTATTACGTTAGGACAAATACTTCAAACTTTAAAACCCACCAGTTGTTAGGCTATGACATATATAAACACTGGGGCCACAAACTTGGGTTGAAGCAAAAATCGCTGTGTGTGGAATCGGCATGGACTCGCAGAACCATGACACGCAGTACCCGGGATTTTTGTAGGTTTGACATTTGCCTCCCGGCAGTCCACCACAGAATGAAATTATATATTACTTTCTGAACTCATTTGCAGTGACCTTAACTCTTGTTCTAAGTTTTAGCGGCATGTTGCATTAGACACAAGATACTTTCGCGGTTGATGCCGAAATTAAATTACAGCGAGCTTTTATACACCTAGTATACTTTACTCTGAGACATACTTGCTTACGCATTAACGAGGGGCCCGATCCTTTTTTCTCGTCAAAAACATATTAAGCACATGTAGTAGTTCACTGTGGCTTCCTCCATCAGGAACGGGGGCAGGACATCTGGAAACGGTAAACTGGGCGCCAAAGCCCCGGCCTTCTGACTGGGGGTAGTCTTTCATCATTAAGGAACCAAAACACGGACTTAACCGTTTTACCGAGGTGCAAAACGGTCCGTCGAAAGATGGTCGTGAATTTATTATGTGAAAAAAGACCTCAGGAAACTATATTTAATAGACGCAGTGCAACGACCATGTGCGTTTTCCCACCACTGATTTGAGTGCTTTGTCTGTGGAAACCATCTGAAGGTTAAAAATAATGGTTTGGATTTTAGCTAGCGGTGAAAGATACGCTTGCGTATACTAGTACTGAAGGCGACGTCCCCTGAGGCAAATTATATGGAACTACTAATTGGGGGGGGGGGGGGGGCGGTGTTTAATCAACTGTTCCTTCCATGTTCTATATGATTTGCAGTTGGGTATTTTGAGTAGAGTTTCTGTTCTGAAATAAGCATTTGATTTATGGCCTAGAAAAATGTACTTTACAAGTAATCTATGTAGACATCGCGTTACGCTACATGTACATAAACGTGAGTTTCTTTTATACCCAAACAGTTAAAGTATAAGAAGGTAACTTTTGCTGACATGCTCAGTTTTTGAGGAAATTAAAAATCAAATAGTTCTAAGCATAATAATGAGGAAGTAAAGTCATCTTTATCAATGTTAAATGTATCTACTGTGTTATCAAGGCTAGATCACGGCATGGGTATCGAAACTGACATAAACGATTAAAATTGCCACTGAGGTGTTTTTACTTCTTTATTATTAATTTCTTTGGACTTTTACGCCATACTCAAGAATATTTCCCTTATACGGCGGCGGCCAGTATAATGCATTGTTATTATTAAACCTACGTATGCCAAGAGTCTAAGAAAGCATATAAGCGTATATTTTAACAAGTGAATGAACAAACGGCATCCTGAAGACGGCATATATATACACTGTTTTCATGGAGCAGTTTTTTACCTCTCTGTCGTATGAATATTTAGCAAAAATATTTATACAAAGGCAATAAACCATGAATATTATGATCTAAGACCTCGAAACTTCAGTTCTACGCCTAAACATGTCAAAGGATATTGAAGAAGATGTTTAGAAAAAATGGAAAAAATTCCTTTAAAGGAACGATTTACACCACTCAAAGGGTATTGCTCACGTCGTCCCAATGTCATTGACAGTGGGTGGCAGCTAATTTGATATTCTGAGTGAGAACAACGGCCTCTATAACTAACCCGACACCCTGGGCCGCTGTCATTGTGTATTATCACTGGACGGGTGGGGATAGGCGTTCATAATCCTTTTTGTAACACTAAACTGCTTGGCACAGGGGATGTGCTGATTACAAGGTACACAGCGTTCTCAATGTTTTGACAACTGAGTAATGACTAAATTCCTGCAAGTAGCAATGTGACATGACTTGTCGTCATCTTGATTAGGTTCTAACCTCTTCTGGTCGTT